>NW_005842035.1:1946429-1957940 GCF_000455745.1 Alligator sinensis | reverse complement strand
AAAGAGCAGACAGAGCTGGGCCTGAGTGGGGTACGGCCTGGACAGCAAGAGCCACTGCACGTAGCAAAGGAGGGATGTGATACGGGTCAGACTGGTGGGCAAGGGGGAGGGTTTCGGCAGCTCTGGGTGCGCCGGAGAGGAGTTTCTAGACAAGCAGAGGAAGCAGCAGACGAGGTGGGAGGGAGCTGGGGAATGGATGAGACACGATGCTCTCAAGGTGGATACTGGGAACATAGGAGAAGTATCACAGAAAGAAAATTATGGTTGGAAGGAGATCGCAGGATCCAAGCAGTGCAAGTAGAAGTAGTACAAGATAGCAGGCAGTGAGCGAGGACACTGGAGGTCTGTGAAATGGGTGCAGTTGAGGCTTAACAAGATGTAACGACTTTCCAGGGAGAAGCAATTACACATGGTAATCAGAAGAGATGCTAGGTAAAGAGCCAGCACGGCTCCCTTCACAGGCAAGTGTTTCAAAGGACAAGCGGAGACCAAATTCACAAGCTTGCCCCCGAGTGGGGAAGGAAATTCCCCCTGCCAGCGCCCTGAACGGCAGTGAAGATATTTGCCTGTGCCTCGTGGCATGGATGTCACCCTACATCCTGCTCTGAGAGCCGGAGACACCAAACCAGACCCCCTTGGATCGCTTCTTTCTGGATGCCTAATGGCCTGTGACCAACGAAGTGTAACCTTAGCCCCCCTGCCCGGCTCGGCAGGCCACGGCAGAAGATTGCGGCTGCCCTCCCAGCAAGAAAGAAACCACCATGCGGGGCCCTGGCCATGTATCAATATCTCATTGCTGCTGTATTTATAATCTTCATCTTCTTCCAGTCGAAGAACAGCTGCAGCACACCAAATGCTAAAAACACGCCTTGATCAGCCAACCTGTAGGCTATACACAAAGCAGTCTTGCTCGCTTTCCGTCTGTCTTCTTCCCCCCACACCCCTTTCTAAATGACTGCAGCCTTTTCTCTTCAAAAGGTCGAAGAGAAAAATGCCCCTCTGAGTGAGTGACTCAAAGGCTCTGGATAGGATGAGCTGCAGCTGCCCTGGCTATTTTATCATCGCTATCTCATTCCCCGTGTTCCTGTCCTCGTGTTTGTTTAACTTGCAGGATGACCAGAAACGACCGATGGAAGGCAGGGACGGGTTTTATCTGCTGGCTCTTTCCTCCTGCTGTCTCCAGTCTGACACGGTTGCTGTCTGGCCTCCTCCTGGAGATGCACTAGGGCAGCACAACCAGAGCGAAGTGCACGCCTGGCGCCAACGGAGAGCTCCGGGAGCGATGCCATCAGGGGACAGACCGGCTGGACCTTCTCCCCGTGTTGGGATCCGAGCGTCTCCCAGCTCCCACAGCCCTGCTGCTGCGTGGTCAGGAGAAAGGACGAACCGTTCTGCATCTCTCCAACCGAGGCTTCAGTACTTGCCTAACATCATCCCGGCCCCTGCCCCCTGCGCAGGTCGGGCGTATGAGTGAAGCCTTTGAAATGTTTTCCTGATTGTGTCTTCCTATCATTACCATCCTTGGTGCCCCCCAAAGCTTAGGGGGGCATTTTAGGGTCAGTCTTTATGGCAGAGTTAACAGCAGCTTTGCCATCTGGACACAAAGATCTCCAACCCTGTTGGAGGGGTTAGATGCACAGCTGAGTCCAGCTGGGTTTCACCCAGGCTAGGAACCCACTAACTTTGCAATAAGGCAGGCTGACCTAAGAGGGCTGACAATCCTCCAGTGTCTTCCCACAATTGCATCTGGGCCATATCTTCATTGTCTCTCTCTTGTATTCATCAGGCTGGTGTCTAAACCTTACATTGCACATGCCCCGGTACAGTCCTACTGCACTTGGACAGATGCTATCTGGGAAACTCCCTGCAGGCTGCCATCTGGGCCATATCTTCGTTGTCTCTCTCTTGCATTCATCAGGCTGGTGTGTAAACCTTACATTGCACATGCCCTGGTACAGTCCTACTGCACTTGGACAGATGAAACTCCCTGCAGGTTGCCAGCAGGCCGCATACTGACACCAAGCTTCTGGAGTGAGGTCTGGTCAAACTGGTAGTGATGGACCTAGAGTCCAACAGCTTCAAGAAGCTGGTGTAGGAGAAGACCGTCCAGGTGACAGCTGAATGCACAGTGAAAATCCAGATCTGGAAGACCAAGGACCATAGCACGATGGCCAATCCAGCCAGTCACTAAACACGTGTCTGATGGGTTTGACCAGGGCTCAGCACTGCCCTGAGTACAGACTCCCTTTCCTGCCAGACAGCCTATTGGACTAGGTTGGGCACATGGACCAGAGAAGGCAGAGCAGGTGCCAGCTGCCCTGGAGCAGTCAGGATCATTTTGACCTGGAGCCCCAAGGTGTCTCCAGGGAGGAAACAACAGCTGGGAGGCATGAAGCAAAATTAGCCCCAAGCCCTGAGCGAGCACCTCTCCCCAGGAGCACGGGGCTGGATTTACCCCTCCACGACGCACTGGTTTTATGCAACACAACTCCATCAAATTTGCTTAATAACCACTTACGCCGGATAAGTATTTTAAACTGACCTAGCACCATTCAGTGGAGCTCCACTGATTGACACCAGCCAACCACTTGGCCGCCTGAGCTCAGCGGTTGCACAGAAGTGAACCCGGTGGGACGGAGCAGAGAGCCCAACCCTCTGAGCCTACTTCCATTACCAAAATTCACCCCAATAACTGCAGGTTCCTGTGAAATTACCTCTTCTGGGGCTAGGTCTGGAGGAGAGGGAAAAAATTGAGAGTGCCAGACCAGAAATCAGAAGATCTGGGTGTGGGCAGTGACCCAATATCTCTGCCGTGCCTTCTCCATAGGTGCAAGGAGGTTGGGAGCAAAGTTACACCACCAAGGAAATCCAGAAAGGGCGGCAGTTCATTAGTATCTGGTAAATAGCTGGAGTTCCTTGTGCTGTAGATGGCAAAAATATTACAGGGTTACTTGAAATCAGGCTTTCCCATGCCTCCACCATACAGCTCTGCGAGTGCAGGCCTGGAAGGAAGGCGGTGGATGCCCAAAAGCTTGTCCAACAGCTCTCCCAGGACTATCTTCCTAACTTCAAGACTGACTAGATTGGAATAATCTGAGGGCATTCGTGGAAGCCCTGTCACTTTAGAGGTTTAAAACCAGGCAAAAACTTAGGAAAGCAGCCTGCTTTCCTGGGAAGCTCTTCTGTCACTGCCACTCACGTGCCCATGGAGCGTGCCCAGCCAATGGGCATCCGAAGACGGGTGGCCCTGCTCAGCGAGGTCTTTATGGGGTTGTGTACAAACCCGCTCTAGTCTCCACTAAATGAACAGCTACCTGCAGATTGCCCTGCTGCTTTTCAACCAGGTCACAACCAAACCCAGAACCCGCCCAGCAGACAGCAGCTTTATTAAGTTCACCTGCTATCCGCAACCCACCCTTCTGCGCCATCTGTCCTACCCAGCTTTAAACCCTTCCTGAGGGTTGGGATTGCGCTTTGCACCTGTAGGGCATGGGTACCATGCTAGGTGCCCTCCACTCCCCAGACCTTGTGGCTGACAGTGAAGATTTAGCTTCACTAAGTCCACAGCAAAAGCATTGCTGACCTCAGTCGTGCCAAAATGTGGTCCATAGCTCTACACGACACATCCTCAGGTGGTTAGAGCATGGTGCTATTAATACCAAGGTCGCAGGTTGGGCTACATGGTCTCTTGATGACAGAACAAGGAGCTCAAGTTGCAGCAAGGGAAGTTGAGGTTGGATATTAGGAAACACTTTGCCACGAGGAGGGTAGCAAAGCACTGGAACAGGCTACCCAGAGAGGTGGTAGGATCTCCATCCTCGGAGGTTTTGAAGACCCAGCTAGACATCCCAATCTCTGCCACCCAGTCCTAGTAATTCCTCCAGCTCATCCCGTAGCACTCCCCCTCCATCCCCGATCATGCCTCAGCCCCGCTATCTGTGAAAACTCGGGCACCAAAAGGACAGCCTACAGAGCCCACGTGGCCACAACACAGGGCTACCGGCTCCACAGGAAACAGGAGGACAGCCGGGCAAGACAGTCGTTTGGATGGAGAGGGAGTGCGACAGGCTGGGACTTGTACAGCGCAGCTGCACTCTGTCCCGTGTTGTGTATGACAGAGGCAATTCCTATGAAATGAGCCACGGACCCCTGGACGCCACGGTGCCTGACCCTGGAGCCAAAACCACAAGCCTTTCCCATCCGAGTGAAGGAGAAAACTCCTAGCTGCGGCGCCAGCAGGGGAAGAGGGGGCTCCAAACTGCTGTTGACCACTTTTTCCCCTTGGAAATTGCATCGGGATACATCCCATTTCAATGGCATTGCTGAGCTTCTGTTGAAGAGCTGAAAAACTAACTTAAAAACCTTTGTCCAAAACCCAAACACTTGCAAAATAAAAAAAAATTAAAAAAAAACAAAATTAACCCAAAAATGTCACTTCCCACTTACCAAAAATATGAAACCTTTTTATTTTTTCAGGGGGAAAACCTTGGACGGATGCAAAGTTTTTTTTTCGGTTTTGTTGAAGGCTTTTTTTTTTTCTTTCTTTTTCCAGGAACAGAAAAAAAAATTAAAAGGTAATGGGACCAGCCACTGGGGGAAGACACATCCATGCATGCTAAGCCCACGACAGCTGGTAGGTGCCCAGCAACGCCTTCTGCCACCGGCAGAGGCTAGGTCCTAGAGCACGACACACCAGCGTTTCCCCAGCACCTTCTTCCAGGAAAGCTGAAAAACCACTGAGCATCTCTGATCCCTGCAGGTCCAGGCTGCATAAAGCTGCTCTGTCTCCATGGGACGGGTGTTGTTTAGCTGTTGCCGAGCCGCAAATACCTTTGTCCCCACCCCACGCCACAAGCGCGCAGACAACACCGGGCCAGGCTATTTATACCCACCCCATTTCGCAGTCATTTCCAGGAACTCAGATCTCTGGCCAGACAAATGGCTGTTCAAAAATAATCAGCAGCTTTGGTATAAAACGCATCTATCTCTCTTCCTCCCAGGGAAAATATTCCTATCCCTGCTCCTAACTTTCATCACCCACAAAGAGAGGAAAATAGATCATCAGATGTGCCAAAAGGGAGAGAGAGGACACATCATATCCACCAGTTCCAGCGACCACGCGTTCAGGATCTGGACGGAGCAAACACGGTCCAGATGTGGCACTCGCTGTTCCCCCCACTGCCACCCTCCCAAACGCACCCTGCCGTGGGTGTCTAGCCCAGAGGGCCCCGAGGTCAGCGGCATCCCCGCACAAAGGATGGCCTTGCCGGCTCTGCCCTCTAAGGTCTTGACGGCTTCCCGAAAGCGAGCAGAAGCGAGTGATGATGGCTGCCTGGAATCTGGGATTTTGTTCCATGGGAGCTGGGCCACGAAAAAGTCTTGGCAAGATCCAAGGGCGTCTTGGCCCGTTCCAGTACATGGAAGTAGTGGAGAATGGACCCGAGAGGGGGACAAGGAGAGAAGGGGCAGCAGAAGTCCTTGGCAGGAGAGAGCAAAGACAAGCTGATCAATGCAGGGAGCACCCTGCCTTTCCCCAAAGCGCTCAGGCAGAGCAGCCCTCGCAAGCATCGGAGACCGCCTCGCTCAGAAGAGGACTGGGACGAGGGAAGCGGGAGCTGGCGCTTGGCAGGGGGCAAAGAACGAGCCTGGCACTACAGCCACTGCCTTGCTCTCATCCTCCACCTCGCGTTTCTAGGAGCTCCCTGGCTATGCTTTGCCCACCGGTAATTAAAAACAATGAATCTCCCACATGGCCATAGCCCACTGCAGCCTCTTACAAACCAGGTGCAGGGATCACAGCATCCGAACAGCTCGGGGAGGGAACAGGCACGGCAGGAGGAGGCAGCCTGGCAGATGTCCTCCCCAGATTAGAGCAGCAAGGGTTAATAGCCTGATGGCATGGATCTGGCAGCCCAGCATTGACCAACGGTGCGGCACGGTCTATCCAGGGACCAGACCCCGCCTCGTTGGTGCCAATGGGCGGAAGCCTAATGAGATAAAGGAAGTGGAAAGGGCAAAGGGGCTCCCTGTGCCAGCAAGGGCAGCTCGCTTCTCAGCTCAGAAGCTTCTGTCAAAGCTGCTGGCTCTGCGGGCAGCGCCCGTCGGATGAGCAGAGGTCACTGTCTAGACAGGCACCGTGGAGATACCGCTGTTTACAGAAGCAGCAGAGAATGGATCCTTTCTCTCGAGCTGGGCATCTGCCTCCGAGCCCCGGCTGGGCAGTCACCGGAGGATGGGAAGGCCTTCGGTGCTGGCTGCCTCCCTCTTCCACCCCGCCAAAGCCCCTGGCTCCCAGACGCAGGAGGCAGAAGTCACCACGTCAGCCTCGCAGAGAGGAATAAGCTCTTACCTGTCCCTCCTGCCAGTCCTCCTGTGCTGCCTTGCTGCAGCAGCACCACGACCCACCCCCCAGGGACAAGGACCCAGGTCCCCAGCCATGTCCAGCCTTAAGGGTCCACGTGAACAGTGCGAGGCCTTAGGGTTGGTGGCCCTAAGGAGGTAGCTGGGCCTTGCCGGGGTGGCCACCACCTGCCGCCTTGCACAGGAGCCCTCAGCACCGCTACTTCCCGAAGGAACGCCCCAAACCACCAAGTTGGTTTAATAAAAGATATTGGATTTACCCAAAAAGCTTTGTCTGCCATACAACCAGTGCACGAAGGCTGTCTGGTGCCCTGCTCACAACCCAAGACGCAGGATCCTCCCGTGCTCTAGCCATGCGGGTGTGCGCGTGCACTTACCGTTATCCTGTGGACTATCGGGGGGTGGGAGCCCTTGGACCAGGCACTGGTCTCTGTTAGAGCAGCCTCGTCTTGCCTTCATTTAACCCAAGCCAAGGCAGGTACAACCTGCCGCAGAGGGGACAGACTTGTTGCCTTCATCGTAGCATTAATCCTCTGAGTACGCACAGCTGCAAACGCGCCCTGCAAATGCCTCCCTGGGACTAAAGAGCACCGACTGCTGTGGCTCCAGCTCAGCAAGTCCTGTCCGAGCCACGGAGGGATGCTGCCATCCAACCTAGTGCTCTCCGTTCTTTACAGTTTTCTCCTTTTTTCCCCCCAAAGACTTTTTGCAGTGAATGGTCAGTGGGGGGAGCAGGAAAGGATCTGAGAACAACCAGCTCATCTTCACAAAGGGGCACATAGCCAGCAGGACCTATTAACTTAGCTCGTCGAAGGCAAGGGGACAGATGCTGGTGATTTGGACGTGGAAAGACTGATCACACATTACCAGATCCCCAATCTTCTGCACACCCCGTTGTGTAACCCTTGGCTTCCACAAAGGGAACAAACATCATAAAATCATCGAAATCCTCCAAGCCAGAACAGGGCCTCTCTTGCAATGCTAACGATCGCTGTGGACAGTCAGGCCTGGAGCTTTTCAGTGCCTATCTCAGCGAGCTCCCCGCCTGCGCTCCAAAGACAGAGGTTGTAACCATGATGCAAGGCAGAGCCAGGTCGTATAATCGCACCGTGGCCCCGAGACCCCAGGCCCAGCTGTTCCAGGCTGGTCTGTTCGGTCTGTACTAGCACATCTGTCTCATACCTCCCTGCAGCCCAAGCCTGGCAGAGCTCGCAGAGCTATTGCCCAATTTCTTGCTTTTCTTCTTTGCTCTCTCTCATCAGTCGAGCAGAACCGCTAGCAGTGCCGCGTCGGAAACGGGCTTGCCAACTGCTGTCTTTGCCTGCTGAAAGCGACTGGATCCAGTTGGATTTTTCTCTTTTCCAAATGGGGAGTCGGGCCAGCGATGACTGAGGGTGATCCAGAAACAGCCAAAAAGGCTTTACACAAACCTCAGGGCGCAGGCACCCACAAACCACGGCTTCCACGACCTCTGCCAAATGCCGACCCTTCCATTAAAGGATTATTAAGGGATGCAAAGCCCAGTGCTCGATAGCGAGGAGATGTCAGAATTAAGACGACTGTATCCTCCCTCGGCACGTGATAGTTAATGACGGGGTCGCCAATTCGTTGGTCTGTAAGAGTCCTGCCTCGTTCAGCGCGCACGCTACACTTCAGCTCTCACATGCTGAAGAGGAAACGTGGCCTAGCAGTGAGGGTGTGCGTTTGGACTCGGGTTCAGGTCTCTGCTCCGCACAGCCTCCCTGTGCAAGCCCCAAGTGCGAGAGGACACAAGGCCCTCAGTGCTGGGTCTGGGAGGCAGAGCCCCCGGGAAAAGGACTCGGTAGTACCCGGAGGGGGCATTTCTGCCCCCAGCAACACCACAGCTAGCCCTTCCCCAAAGCCATGGCCTCAGCGCCATGCTGGGACTCAGGTGCTCTGCAGCAGCGAGAGCCAGAGTCTATTAACATCACGTTCAAATTCACAGGACTTTGCATCTAGAAAGTCAGCCCGGACCCCCCCAAGTCGGCCACGCTGCAAGGAGGCTCCTGAAACACGGCTACGCTCAATAAAAGGCAGCCCTCTGATGTAGCAGAGGGGAATAAATCTCAGCCCCAGGGCCCAGGGAAGGAGCCACATCACCTCCCTCTGGCCAGATCCTGCTCCTTTCTCACCGGAAAACCCCACAGAAACAGCCAGCCCCAGCCTGCCACCGGGTTGGGGACAGCAAGGGACATGCAGCGGCTTTCTCCGGGCAGGACAGGGGAGGTGGCCTCTTGCTGAGGCTATCATAAAGCTTCTTTACGCTCGGGCCTGAGTCTTGGTCGACGGGGCCAAACGTGGCCAGGATGGGAAGGGGGCAGAGGCAGAGAGGCAGGACGCTTTCTTTGAGAGATACGGGGGGCCAGGGAAGGACGCGAAGAAGTTCTCCAAAGTGAAACCGCGGGTCAATTCATTCAGCTTGGATGAGAGCACGGAGGAAGGGGATGGGGATGCTTTGCTTTTAAGATACTCCTTGCCCCCTACACCAAACCCATAGGAACATGCCGGGCTCCAGCAACCGAGGCTGAAAGAAAGGCGTTAAAAGCCGTGACCGTTTCTTTTCCTTGGTCCTGCATTCAGTTTTTGCTTTCTCTGTCGGTGGCAAAGGGATGCTGCCCCATAGCCCAAGGCCGCAAAGGAAGAGGTGGCCCATGAAGCGGACACTGCTTAGCCCATGGAAATGTCTACTGGGGGTCTTGGACAACCTTGCCCATTCCCGTGGTATTTTGTCATAGCCTCAATTGAGGCCCTGGGCCAGAGGAACCATGCAGTGTCTCCCTGCCAGACCAAGTGGCTCGAATAAGCCAGTCTCATGCATTACATTTTGCAGCGGGGGGAATACGGACCTGTTCCCCCGCCCCGGCGCTCTGCTGCTACACCCACGTGACGGAGGAAGGGAGACGCAGCGCCCCAGGGCCTTTGGCACGTGCTCTTCTAGGAAATGAAACGTGAAGTCTTGGCCCAGCCCCTGACCAAAGCACAGGGGAGGGCTTGGCTGGGGATTGCAAGGGAAACTTTCCATCCAAAACCAGCAGGGGATCGAGGTGGGGGAAGAGCAAGCAAGAGATGCCCCATTACAGCCTGAAGTCCAGAAGCAGCCTCCCACCCTGCTGTCCCCAGCACTCAATACACATGCATGTCACCCCCGCTGCTTACCCAGCCCTTGATCTCCGAGAGCTTCACGGAGGGGCACAGAAATCATTAGCATCATCCTCATTGTAGCTACGGGAAGGACGTGGTTTCCCTCCGATGCAGGTTTCTCCCTGTAGCCGTGGGACTATCCCGGCTACGTGCCACGAGGCCTTCCAACGGTGCTCGGGCCACGGGAAATTTCCCTTCCCACGGGTAGGTTTGCTCAGAGCGGCAGGGAGAGGCCGGCACGACGTGCTCAGCAAAGCGTGGAGACCACTGATCTAGGCCCAGGCAAGGGCTTTTCCCGAGGTCTTCGGCACCAAATCAGCAGCACCAAATTATCTCCTACCACACTTCACACTCTTTGCCTTCTCCCTCTGCCTCCGCGACTCTCCAGGGGTGGCTGATGAAAAGCTGCCAGGCGCCTATTAGCGTGCAAGCCCCTTCGGCTGTCACGGCCAGTCCACCGGCTCTTATTCCTACTTTATATTCCTATCGTTGCTTCTACGGTGCTGCTCCAAACCTATCCTAACTTCTTAAATTGTATATAGCCATCTGCAGTCCGGCCATTCCTCAGTCTCCTGAGTCTTTATGCTCCCTTACGGGTGCAGAAATGAAAGGAGGAGGGATAGTTTATATTTATTTTTGCCTTTTTTTTCTTTATTTTACCTAAAAGCTTCTCCAGTCAGCCAGAGAGAGTTTGCTAGGGCGAGAAGAAAACCACTGAAGTCCTTAGTTGTATAGACCTGAACTCTCGGAGGAGGGAAGGAGGGAGCCTTAAAACAACATTTCCTCCATTGAAAGGAAGCAAAAAAACGAGCTGCGACCCACACGCATTCATTTGTCTCTGCAGGTCACTGTCCATAAATCCATCCGGACAGTTAACCCTGTCTGTCTGGCAGTTCCCCTCCAGGTCACTGAATCAGCTCGTTATGATGTTAGCAAGGGAAGCTGGCTGCTGTTTAACGACCAGGCATCAGAGAGGAACCACGTCCTTGGCTCGCAAACCCCAGACATGCCCTGGAAGGGAACAGCGAACATCGCCCCGCGTGCCAGACCCTCCAGCACCGAGCCCCAGGTCCTGCTTCAATACCTGCGAGGAGTCCAGAAACCACAGCAGTGTCGGGGATGGGATTCTTCCCTGAATGCCTCATTGAGAGCCCAGCAGGAACCGCATCAACACATGACTCAGAATAACACGGCCCGGTGCGAGAGACTCGGCTTTTCTGTGCGCCTATTGTACGTGCGGGCCGGCTCCCCCTCTCCAGCTCACTTCGAGCGTTACATTATAGACCCTGCACTGTCCATTTTCTGCCTGGTCTCTGCCAACACAAAGAAAAAATATGGACAAACGCATGACTTGCACATGCACACACACGGGGCAGCTGCACTCTATTAAGGAGCAGGCTCGGGAGACCTGGGTTTCTCTCTCCTCGCTCTGCTACCAGCTCACCGATGACTAACCCCCGTCGCTCGACTTCTGGGGAGAAATCTGGCCCCGCTAAATTCAGCGGCAAAACTCCCCCTGACTTCTGCTGGGCTGGGATTTTGCTGCACAAGTCGAAGTGTGCGTCAGGTCTCCAGGTTGCAGCCATACTGGTCTAGAGGCAAAAGCAATCAGGGCTCGTGGAGGTGCTATCCTACATTAGACCAACTACATTTTTGCAACAACAAAAAAAAGGCTTTAATTGCAAGCTTTCAGGCACAAACACCCTTCTTCAGGCATCGGAGAAAAGATTGCAAAAACCTTTCATTTCTACGCAGGAGGGCTTTTACAGTCTTTTCTCCTGTGCCTGAAGAAGGGTGTTTGTGCCCGAAAGCTTGCAATTTGAGAATTTTTTTTGCAAAAATCTAATTGGTTTAATAAAAGATGTCACCTCTAGCACGAGTCCTGATTGCTTCTAACTGTGTGTGGCACTGAGAGCCGGGCAGGAAAAGCATCGTCTAACAGCACACGCCTTTGCACACCTATCCACCCACAGTGTTTCTAAAGGGAAA
>NW_005842035.1:1939416-1946398 GCF_000455745.1 Alligator sinensis | reverse complement strand
GAAAGAGGCAAGGGGAACGGCAGCACGGGGATGAATCCCTCGACCTGGAGCTCCTTGACCTGGTGCGTCCCATAAGGGGTGGGATTTTGGGAGCCACGGTAAGCCAACTGTGAGCAGCAACCCAGCAAACAAGTTCTGCCAACGAAGGTGATTTCCCCTCCAATTAAACGTGCAGAAAAGAAAGCAGCTTCTGCTGCCCCTCGCAGCTGTTTGCTGAATCGATCAGCTACAAACGCACGCCCCGGTGGTCCCCGGAGCCTCACGGGATTAACCCGACCCCACTACCACAGCATCCAAGTGCTGCCCACAGCCCTCCACATTTTTATCTATGAGACAAGGAAGTAAAATAAGGAATGGGCACAAGCTGATTGAAGATCGCTTCAATCTAGACATAGGGAAAAACTTTGTTACAGGTTGAGTGCCGAGGGTTTGGTCCAGGCTCCTCCAGCCCCTGACATCTATGAAACCCAGAGGCCAGGAGTGACCAGACCCAGATCCTCTAATGCCCCTACCTCCTGCCGAAGGAGTTAGACACCTAAATATTGTTAAAACAGCCCAAAGACTGCTTCCCCGACACCACTCTCAGACACGCTCCATGCATCCGCTCACCCGCTGCAAGCATCAAAGCCAGAGGTGAGGCCGTGCAGCTTCCTTGATGCTCCCCACTACTCGTTGCATCTTTGGCATTGATAGCATCCCAGCAGGACGTACTTCTCTGCCAAATTTGGGGGCTTAGTGTGGCTGGGCTGGGATGGGAGTGGGTGGGCTGAGCAGTCGTTCTCAACAGCGCAGGCAGGAGCAGCAGGGAAGCGGTAGAGATGCGCACTAAGCGTTTCGCCCACGGTCACACAGAGCGCCTGTGACAGCAGGAAAACGGGGCCTGGTCTCCCAAGTCGCCTCTTGACTAAGGGAGCAAATTAGCCTCTCTTCAACATGACGAGTGCCTGGACAACAGTCCCAAGTCCAAGATGCTGGTATACAAGTCACGAGGAGGAACAGATCAAAGTACAGCACACCGCAGTCCCAGTCCCATAAGCACTTTGGCCCTCGGGTCGGCATTCGCAAGGTCGCGGTTGTTGGCAAGCATCAAAACTTGACCCCAGTACTGCAATTTTTATCTATGAGACAAGGATGTAAAATCAGAAACACAGAGGCCTGGAGTGATCAGGCCCAGATCCTCCAAGGCACTTATGTCCCTATCTCCCACTGAAGGAGTTAGACCTCATCCCAGGAGCACTGCAAAAAATTGTCCAAAAGAGACTCCGAGCTCAGAAAGCAGCAGTGGAAACGGCAAGAGAAACCGCAGTACAGATGGGGACGGGGAGGGGAACGTGGCCAGCGTGAGGAAGGAGAGCTTGAAAAGGAGAGAAACACCGTGTGTCCCTGAAGATACGTGGGCTCCCCTGTTTTCCTTGTGTGATCTCTCTGGGGCAAGCTTTACTGAATCCTAGGAGGAAGGAAACGGATCCCAGGGCTGCCACGTCACCTCTGCCTGGAGATTTTGGGGGACCAGGCTTGCAAGTAGCGTCCGAAGGAGAGAGACAATACAGCCCTGCCCTGCCAGCCCCAGAGATGGCTTCGCTAACCCAATGCCCCCCGGGTCCAGCTCCCTCCCTCAAGACCCCCTGCCCAAGTGGACATCCCCCCGTTCCCGTCTCTGAGCCCCATCACACACCCCTCCACTCCCAAGGGACCGTGCATGTGCCCAAACCACAGTGGGCTCCTGATCTGACCGGAGAAAAAGAAGAAGCAGGGAGTTTTGAGTCTCCCTTGGGCAACCAGTGCCCTCCGAGTCAACCTGAGCAGGAGGCTCATCTCATCCCAGCGGAGGACGCCGGGGTTTATCGAAACGGTGCCAGCGACTCCTAAGGGAGCAGGGACATTAGCGTTCTTCCTGGCCCTGCTGCATGCCACCCCCCGCCCCCCCAGCTCCAGAAGCATTAGGGCCTAATTAGCCGCTGGCACACAAGCCGAGGGTGGTTCCTCTCCGGTGTCTCCGAGCAGGCCCAGGAGAACGGAGCTTCCTTAGAAATGAGTGCTAATGAGTCATCGTGGCTAAATGTCAGACCCATTAGTCACAGTGAGAGGGAAGCTGTCCAGGATCACCACACTGTTTCCCCAGCTTATCTTCCTCCGCTGTGCGGGGAAGGTGGAGCTGCTCACAGGAGCCAAAGCTTGACTCCCCCTCAACACATGCCAGGGCTAGACCCCCATCATGCCCAGTTACTCCCCTGACTGGTGCATCCTCACCCTACAGCTGAGATTCGCCGCGCACAGCTGCGACCTGCCTCCTGTTCACGTGGACTCAAGTCCGGAAAGCAGCCGAGGCCTTTCTCAGCAACATCGCTTGCGTTCACTGCCGGGGGAAAGAGCTGGCCAAGAGCAAAGAGACGGAGGAGGAAAGCAAGGAGGTAACTGCCCGGGTGCCTCCTGCACCTCTGCTCCCACCACTGTTGGTTATTTCAGCAGCTGGCACCTAAAAGGAGAAAGAAAGACAGGCACTGAGTGCATCTAGGCACCATCGGAGAATCATAGAAAGTTAAGGTGTGAAGGGACCTCAGGAGGTCACATCTAGTCCAACCCCCTGCTCAAACCAGGACCAACCCAACTACATCATCCCAGCCAAGGCTTTGTCTAGATGGGTCTTGAACACCTCTAAGGATGGAGAGTCTACCACCTCTCTGGGCAACCTGTTCTCAGGCTTTTTCACCTCTTTGGCCAGTTAGGGAAGAGACTTGGGACCCAGCTACAACTTCTTTGGAATTATTAACCAAATGCAAATGATTAACCTCTGGGGAAGTTGTAGCTGGGTCCCAAGTCTCCTTCCTGACTGGTCAGAGGTGAAAAGCCTGAGAACTGTGTGAAGGTTTTCTAGCAGCAGTGAGGTCTTTAAAACAAGCCACTGGGTCTCTCTAGCAACTAGTCATGCACTTGCCCCAAAGCTACCAACCCTCCAAGAGCTGGATACTGCTGATCAGAGGGGCTTTACTGCAGCCCAGGCAAAAGATGCGGCAGATCAGTTTACTGCAAGAAATCTGTGTTACACCCTCTAGTGATGGGATCTGAGAGACAGGTCAGGCAGATAAGATACGGGGGTTATCTTGCCAGTCACAAGGGGTCAACAAGATGTGGACCTTTCCACCTCTACATCACTGGTTTGATTTCAGGCCAGGTGAGCTGTGAGGTACCAGCTGCTGAGACAAGGGCCGAGTACATGCATTTAAATAATCCAGGAGAATTCTCCCAGATTTGTTCTCCTGATAGAAAACCTTACCCGGTGCTGCATGTACGGACATTCAAATGCCGAGGCCCTGAAGAGTAAAGAGCTTGCAGTGCTGACACTGTGCAGCTGGGGGGTGGTTGGCCTATGCACATATCTCAGCCTGCTCTGCAGGCTCCCTTAGTCTGCCTGGAGACAGATGGCAGCAGCACATAAGGAAGTCCTGACTGGCTCGCCCAGACTGCCCATGGCCAGTCCGTGTGCCCCCTGTAGAACAATGTGAGGGTTGTGAAGGGGGCGTGCTCTGCTCCCTGTTGGAGGAGCAGAGTCAGGGAGTGACACAGTCTCCTTGGGGGTGGAGCATGTGGGTTGCTGGAGGACTATAGGCTCTTCTGAGAGAAGCCACAGCATGAACAGACATTTGCTCTGCCAGGAGAAACTCTCCTGGGGGTGATTTAACACTGGTTGTTCCCAGGTTATTTTTCTCCTGGAGTGGCCATTTTTGCTCTGGGAGAAAAATCCTGAACATCTGTACACTTGTGGGAGGAGCGATTCTCCCAGGAGAAACTGAACATCTGAACGAAGCCAAGGTCAAAGGTTGTCCTGAGCCTACTCACCCATCAGGCTAGTGTGCTAATCACCAGCTCCCCAGCCAACTAGTGGCCATGCATCACGTAACAGCATCCACTGCAAATAGCTACCCTAGGACAGCTACCTGCCTGGCTGTCCTGCTTCCTGGGCACATTTGCACGGGTGTAGAAAAGGGATATAGGCAGGCAAGGTTCTCTGAGTAGATGTGGTATCTTTTATTAGACTGACTGGACCAACCTTGCCTTCTATGTCCTTACACCAACATGGCTACAACCAAAAACCCAGCTAAAAGGGATCTATAAGGCCCAGGCCCTCGAACAGACTCTTCCGTGAGTGCACGGCATCTTCCCATATGAGCGACACCGTAAAAGCATCAGGATCATCTCTCCCTCCCTGTGAAAGAGTCTCAGAAGCAAACAAGCCAAAGGCCAGAAGAAATAAAAATGCACCTAGGGCACCAGCCTAGAGGCAGGAAACTAATCACAGCAAATACCAGGCTAAAAAAGCCAGTTTCCCTGGGTCGCTAACTGGCCCCTGGTATTGTACTTTCTGTTCTTTGTAATTCAATATCCCTCAATAAATACTTTCCATGTTTCTGGGCAAGGTCTTGAAATAGCTGCATCTCTCCATAGCGCTTTCTCACGGTCTACCAGGAAGCAAGCATGTCATAGCAGGCAAGGAAAAGGATGATGTGACCACATAGTCATTCAGCAGACACTAACTCTGTAACTGGCATGTGTGTTGGTGCCTTGCCCTCTCGAGGGAATGATGGAAAAAGAGGCTGTGGAAGAAAGACGGCTGGCAGCCCGGGCTCAGCTCACTGCACGGAGCCAGGGATAAAGGGTGCTTTGCTGTGAAAGGTGGATAGAGGGTCCCTTGCTAAACAGCTGTGCTCAGGAAGGTGCATTAGGCCAGGAGGAGATGGACACAGTCAATCAATGCTGGAGAAACAGAGGTACAGTGCAGACAACAACATGCAACACCTGATGGCGTCTTTCAACCGTTACACCTTGTTGGCCGATAGAGCAGCTACCGCTCATGTCACAGCAGTGCCTAGGACAGGGGGGTTCAACCTGTGGCATGGGATCAAAAAGCAGAGCAGCAGATCAGGCAGCGGGCAGAAAGCAAAGCAGCAGATCAGGTAAGGGAAAGGGATCGGAGCAGCACTCGGGGAGGCTGCAGGGCTAATCTGCAGCACCCCTGTCAAAAAGGCCGCCCCGTCCCGGCCTAGAAGCTCTGACAAACCCAGGCTCTGTTGTGCTCGATGCCGTCCCTTCCCTTGACAGCCAACCATCTACCTAGACAAGGCAGATGGCAGAAGCAAGGAAGACTCATTATCCCCCTTCTCAGAAGAGAAGTGGAAGGACCTAGTGACTGGCTCACATCATCCCGGAAGTCCAGGGCAGAGTGCGCACCCGAACCTGGACTTTCTATGTCCCTGTCTACAGAGGACGTACCTACAGAACCGTCCTCTTCCCAGGAAAGCTCATGTCCACAGGCCGATTCACAAATTTGCATTTAGTGTCCAGTCCAGCGGGAGATAGTGCAACGCACATCCTGTCCCTCGCTGGTATCTGGGCCTGGGTCGGAGCTGGAGGCACACGGGCTGCTGGGGAAAGGGTGGAGCACAAGGTACCCCAGAAAGGCAGACGAGGCAGTGGAGGGGGAGCTTTGGAGAAGCCACAGGAAAAAAGCCAGCAGTGCTAGCAGTCATCACAGCATGGCAAGCAACCTAAAAGGGAATGACCATACAATAAGGGGGCATCCAGTTCAAGAGCCAAGGCCTGCCAGCCTGATCCCTGCTTCCACCATTGAGCACTACAGCACTTGACATCCAGGCAAGACATGAAGCTATTTCCCTGCAGGCTCCAGGTCTCCCAGGGGAGCTTTGTGGGTTCAGGTACCAAGAACAGGCTGGGATGGCCTAAAATGAGTGGCCTGCTCCAGGCCAGACCCTCTGGGCATCAGGCCACCACTCACTTGGAAGCCACTCCAGAGATGGCATCCTTGGGGTGACCTTTGCCCTCCTGGATGCCCGCCCAGGCCACAGCCCAGCACATAGGACACCCAGGGCATTCTCCGGCTCCTGACCGTGACAACTGTTTGCATAAGGGTGGGAATAGGTACGAGCAGCAAGGAAGGAGAGAGCGAGTTGGAGGGAAAGAAAGGTTAATGGGGAGCGACAGCTGGGAAAGTTAGGAGAGGAAAACGTAGCCCTTGGCATTTCCTCTGGCCAGAGCCACAAGCTTTCTTTGCTCCCCACTAAATCACTGAAGAAGGAACAAAGCTTTCTGCTCCTATTAGCAGACCAGAACAGGGCTCCAGATGCTTGCATGGGTTCAGTGTGATGCACATCAAAGGGGGCAAGAGTGCTCAAAAGCCCCCCTGGCTCACCAAAAGCATCCAGGAACGTCTCCTGGCTAAGAAGGAGGTGTACACCCAATGGCAGGGAGGGGCCTTCACCAGGGAGGACTACACCTCCATTGCTCGGGGCTGCAGGGGGGCGGTCAGGAAGGCCAAAACGGAGACGAAACTGGAACTAGCGACCCGGATCAGGGACAAAAGGAAGTCCTTTTTTAAATACATAGGGGGTTAAAAGAAGGTACTGGGTAATGTGGGGACTCTGCAGGACACGCTAGGAAATCTGGTCATCGCACCAGATGACAAAGCCAACCTCTTTAACAACTTCTTTGACTCCATCTTTTTGAGCAGGGACCGGAGCATCCCCCCCACCGGGATCCCGGACAGACCCAGGGGAGGCACACCCGGGCCCAGGGTCCATGAGGACTAGTCAGGGAACTTCTGGTGGGTCTAGACATGTTCAAGTCAGCTGGTCCTGACCGTCTCCACCCCAAGGTGCCGAGGGAATTAGCAGAGGTCATTGCGGGACCCTGGCACGGCTTTACGAGCACTCGTGGTGCTCTGGAGAGGTGCCGGAGGACTGGAAAAGGGCCAATGTGGTTCCCATTTTCAAAAAAGGGAGGAAGGAGGACCCAGGGAACTACAGGCCCGTCAGTCTTACCTCAGTCCTGGGTAAGCTTTTTGAGAGAGTTATCCTGGCGCATGTCCGCGAGGGAACGGCAGGGAGATGATGCTCAGGGGCAACCAGCACGGGTTCATTCGAGGCAGGTCCTGTCAGACCAACCTGGTGGCCTTCTACGACCAGGTCAC
>NW_005842035.1:1925291-1938552 GCF_000455745.1 Alligator sinensis | reverse complement strand
GGCGCTACTTCACTGTCAGGGCGGCTAGGACCTGGAACCAACTTCCAAGAGAAGTGGTGCTGGCTCCTCCCCTGGGGTCTTTAAGAGGAGGCTGGATGAACACCTTGCCGGGGTCGTTTGACCCCAGTGCTCTTTCCTGCCAGGGCAGGGGGTCAGACTTGATGATCTGCTCAGGTCCCTTCCGACCCAACTAAATATGAAACTATGAAACGTGGAGGACAACATCAAGCCAGGGTAGATATTTTGATGCCTTGGAAAAAACCCACTTAGATTTTGGACATCAGGCTAATGAAGCTGTATCCCTAATTCTGCATTGCAAAGGCAGAATAATAATGACAATTAAACCAAAAATTATTTGGCACCGAGTGAGGGGCTTCCCCTGTGCCTCACTCGGATCCCCCTGGGCCCTGGAGCCGAGACATGTTGTGAAACCAGGAAGGGGTCCCACGTTTTGGAGAGTAAAGGGCCTGCCACGGGTTCCACGGGCCCCTCTGCCAGGTAACTGAGCTGAACAAAGCCCTGCGAGGACTTGGTCCTGGCACTGCTCACGCCAGAAGCCCTACAGCCAGGCAAGCACTGCAATTGGAGATGAGACGGACTGGACTGTCCTCACGGAGGCATCTTCCTCCAGAGGAGAAACGACCACTAAGGACCCGCAGCAACACAACAACGAAGCAAACAGGATTGGAAAACCAGGGGCAACGAGGAGAGGGGAGGCACCAACAGGACATGGTGCCCTGATGGAGACTGAGCTACAGGCCCAGGGGCAGTGTGAAGGGTGGGGGCAAGGGGGCACTTTACTCACGGTTCGCACGAACACACACACCTGATCCATGTTGCTTCTTTACTCAAACAAGGCTCCATTTTCTCCTTCCCTGCAGCTCTCTGGTTCATGCACAGACGTAGGGCTTGCGAGAGGAGCACCAGCCGTCATCGTTAAAGGTGCACAGTTTGGGCACAAGCGTGATAATTTGAAGAGGAAGCCCTAGGAGATCGGTGCTGCTATGGGTGACAGCTGGCCACAGGATGACAGGGGCCAAGCTAAGACCAGAAAGTGATGCAGACAGACTTCATGTGAAGCAACGGGCACTCGCTGAGATGAACTCCTCCAAGGAGCCCAGGGCTGCTGACACGGTCCTGCCACCTCCACCTTGCACGCCCCTGCTGCACGAACACCCACGCTTGCAAAAAACCAGATGGCTCCACCGTGCTGCCGATTGCCTGGTGCTTCCAAGATGCTGGGGCATGGCCCGTTTTACTTGGCAGCGGTCGCCTCTGGCTCTTGCAAGAGGCAGCTGCAAGTTGGCAGCGACCGCTTAGAGCGTATGGAAGAGCTAAGCCACACAGGGTGCCTTCCATCGAGGCTGGCATGGAGGAAACATCCAGTGCCAACGAGGACGAGGAAATAAAGGCAGGTGGGACCGAAACAACGGGGATGTGTGTTTGGTGTTGCAGCGCTGGGCACTCACCGCCTCTTGGTTCTCCCAATGGATGGAGGTCGGTATTCCTGTGGTGGAGTTTCACAAGTGGCCCGTGTCAGAGAGACCTCAACAAACAGGGGGTTGGACTAAGAGAAATCTCATGAGGTTCAACAAGGACAAGTACAAAGTCCTGCACTGAGGAGGGAGCAATCCCCTGCACCGGTGCAGGCCGGGGGTGACGGGCTGGGCAGCAGCTCTGCAGAAAGGACCTGGGGGGACAGGGGACAATAAGATGGACAGGAGCCAGCAGTGTGCCCTTGGTGCCAAGAAGGCTACCGGCATCCTGGGCTGCATTGGGAGGAGCGTGGCCAGCAGATCAAGGGAAGCAAATCTTCCCCTCTATTCAGCCACAACTGGAGTCCTGTGTCCAGCTGTGGGCCCCCCACTGCAGAAAGGATATGGATAAGTTGGAGAGAGTCTAGTGGAGGGCAAAGAAAATGGTTGGGGTGGTGGGGAGGCTGAGGGAACAGGGCTTATTTAATCTGCAAAAGACTGAGGGGGATTGAATAGCAGCCTTCACCTCCCTGCAGGGGGGCTGCAAAGAGGATGGAGCTGGGCTGGTCTCAGTGGGGGCAGACGACAGGACAAGGAGCAATGGGCTCAAGCTGCAGCAAGGGAGGTCGAGGTTAGATATTAGGACAAACTCTTTCATGAGGAGGGTAGTAAAAACACTGGAACAGGTGAAAAGGAGACTGGCCGCACATCTTGCTGGGGTTATTTGACCCCAACAGTCTTTCCTACCCGAAGCAGGGGGGTTGGACCTGATGATCTCACAAAGTCCCTTCCAGCCCTAAACTTCTGTGAATCTGTGACCCAGAGAGGTGGTGCAGTCTCCATCGTTGGGGGTTGTGAAGACCCGGCTAGACAAAGCCTTGGCTGGGATGATGTAGTTGGGGCTGGTCCTGCTTGGAGCAGGGGGTTGGACCAGATACGACCTCCTGAGCTCCCTTTAACCCTCATTGTCTGTGATTCTGTCTCTATAAATGGATCTCTCTCCATCTGTCTCTACCTATCTATATATACAGATATATTCCTGAAAAGGTTGCCAAGGCTATTCCCACCAGCTTCCTGCCCTCTGTGCAGACACGACAGGCACAGACCTGGTGCTGTGGGCAGAAGTTGGCAAGGGGTCCACGGAGGCAGAGGACACGCTCCCCTGACAACGAGTCAAAGCAAACTCGAGCTGCACCCGGGGCTGGTCTCAGACCTCATCCCTGGGGTCCTGTTTTCATGTCACACATGGCTCAGCAGCTCTCGGGCAGAGGTGCGCAGTCCTTTGCCTCCCAGGGGTTTCTGTGTTGCCTCCATCCTTCGACTTCTATAGCAAGCTCTGTGGGGCAGGGGCTGTCTGGTCTCTGTAGCACCAGTGCAAAGGATAAATAACAATGGTCACGGACACATGCAGACTGCACACCATGCGCCCCCGCCCACCAACAGGACTCACTGCCTACAACGAACCTGGGGTATACCCAACACAGGGACCCTGCCGGACAGGACAGAGCTGGGGCTGAGCTTGGTGGCTCTAAATGGCAAGCAAACGGGACCTCCAGAGTCTTCTCCCAAAGCTTCAGCATCCGTAGAGGTCTCAGCGAGATCCCCAGGCCTCACTGTCACCTGGAGCACTTGATATGCTCGGTCCCTGGTAGCATGGCCCACGAGCCACGTTACAGGGCAGGGCTGCAGCTCCATCCACAGCACAGCAAGGCTCTGCCAGGAGCTGTGGCCAGGCAGGGCTCGGGAACAGCTTGGTTTGCCCACGTGAAATTTTACGTCCAAGCAATCATCGAAGCTTCGGAGGAGGCTGGATGATGGGAAGCAGAAAGTCCCAGCGCAGCCCAGGGTCCCTGGGCAGCCTCTGGCAGCAGTCTGGATCCAGAGACACGTGTCCACCTTTTCACCCTCCCCTCCACCCTGCCGTTGCCAGCCAGAGGTTTGGAGAAGGGGAGGAAGCCAGGAAAACGTGAAGGTTGAGCAGGGCATGGGACAGCTGTGACACCGAGGAGTGCTCGCCCCAGGGGTTTGAAGAAGGCTGGACGTCAGGGGCTGCATGGTGGGAAGGGTTTGTTTCAGCGCCGGAGCGCCAGTGGGACGCTACTGCCTTTTCTTCCGATAGAGCTGCCATCCAATGCTAGATGTGGTGAGCCGCTGAAAGCAGGGTAGAGCTGCACCTTAGGGACTAACTGAATTGAATCCTAGGGGGCCTCAGGGGTAATCCGGTGTTTTCGGACAAGCAAACGCTGCTGCTGCTAAACCCAGCGGGACCCTGGTGGTGGAGATGGGTCTTGGCATTGAGACCCTTTGCAGAGTCTGGTAAAAGCCTCGTTCTCTGGACTGCTGGCTACTGGGAAAGGACGCACTCCCTGCCCAGTGGGGAATAAGGCCTGGGAGGTTTCCAGAGGTGAAAAGAAAGGCATGAAAGGAGCAGGGCTGGCCTGCTACAGGGGACAAGCTGGACTGTATGGGCAGGGGGGGTTGGAACAGACCGGTTTCCCTCTGGAAGAGGTAGAGCTGGGTGGTGAAAGGACTCCAAGCTGTTTTACCCCCAACCCATCATAGCCCTCAAACCCAAGAGCAGCTTCCCACACGCTCATCCCAGATCTGGACTCACCTTAGAGCTACACCGAAGAGTTGGGGCATGGCATTTCAGATGCACAGGAAGGAAGAGGTTTAGCTCTGGTTTGGGCAGCTCCCCACCAACGCGCCTGTCCAGCACCTCCGATGCCAGGGTCTCAGCCCAGGGACTGGTGACAACCAGCCCTGAGTGCAATGCGGCTGAGCTGCTGGCTTGGGCCGTCACTGGAGCCCACCCAGCGGGACCAAACCTTGGACATCTGACATCTTCCTGGGAAGCATCAGCCTGAATTCAAGCAGTCCAAAGAACCAGTCCTCGGAGACGGAGGGAGCTACCTGAAAGAAACAGGACGACCGACCTCCCGCGGCGGAGACGAGACAAACTGCCACTTGCCGGGGAGGGAGCCGCGATCTCGGCCTCCAGCCGATCAGACGCTGCAGCTCGCTCTCGAGAACAGGCCAACATCCACGCGCTGACTCCAGACTGGAAGCAGCCCAGGGGTGTTTGTGCCTGCTCCTGGGTTAACTCGCCCTGCCCGGCCGCAGCCCTGTGCTAAGATGACTCTTCTGCCTCCTGTCCATGAAGGAGCACACCCAGAGCAGCTGGCGTCTCAGCATGATGCTGCCTGGGAAGACTTAGGGGGCCATCGGCCAACCCACCCCCTCAGCCGCCACGCTGGCTATCACAGCCGACTCATGGCACCTCCACGGCCAACCAGTTGGGTACCAAAATCATCCATCCCACAGATCCCTCCTTTCACTCCCCCATTTCCAGGCGTGTGTCCTGGTCCGTCATGAACCACACAGCAGAGCTCCAGGGGCTTTCAGCTGTGGGGGCCTGAGCCAACCTGTTCCAACTCAGGCTCTAGGGTCGTGCCATCCATCCCTTTCTTCCCGTAAGCGGGCCCTTCTCTATCTTACCCAACATCTCCTAGCTCTCCACCCTTCCCGGCTTCCCTCCAGGACTGGGACTTTAATCGTCATCTCCCTGCCAATGAAAATGCAGCACATCCTGGCAAGGAGCAGAGCCAAGCGGATGGGGAAGATTATGCTGCTTGCATTATTTATTGCTGTATGGTTAAACCACGCAGATTCCTTCACTTGATGCAGGCAAAACGCACTGGGAAGTACAGAGAAGGGAGTGCCGAGGGCTAAAGCTTGTGTTCATCTCGGAGGTGCCCAGCGCAGGAAGCCTCTTGCTCTGCTTCAAGACTAATGACAACCGCGGCTGGCAGCTCCACTAAAGAGCTTCAAAGAGCTCATGGGAGAGGAATCCAATTACTCACTCCTGTGACCTCGGAGGCGGAGGTGCAGATCCGAACTCCACCTTCCCTCCCATCCATCAGCTCAGACCACGAGCTCAGCAGGGGCTGCTGGATTATCGAGTTCTGCCCAGGGAAATTCCAGAAGATAACACGGTCCCAGGGATGCGCGGCGCTGAGGGCACAGGAAGGAAGATCGTTTGTTAACGAGAGCTCGGCTTGGTGACGGTAGCTCGTCTGGACGGCGCCCTACACAAAGACAAGCAGAAGTATTCAACAGGGAACAACAATGGAGAGATAAGCTTTGCACTGGGATTCAATATGGGCACAGCTAGATTGAGAAGCAAGTCCACGGACAGAGTCATGCTTGAGTCGTCTATCATGGGGGTCCGCTGCAGTCTCCAGGCCAAGCTAAGCGAAGAACCCAGCTGCTTTTCAGGGACCTGGCCAGGCCTCAGTACAGGCCTTCAAATCAACCACCCCTCAGTCTTCCCCACATGTCCCTGTCCCCAACACACTCATTATATTCCAGCTGATGGCACCAGACTCTGTTTTCAGCGTCTTCGTCCTGGTCCTGGACCAGGTGAACCCGAGGGCAGCTGAACTTGCGCCTTTACAACCACACTCCTTATTCCACGGAGCCAGCCCAACAACAGCCTGCAACAGCCCCCAGCTCCGCCACCCCCGGCCGGCTGCCAAAATGCAAAGGAAGGGTTTGCACGAACATCTGGCTTTACCTGGATGTCGTCTGCCGTGGAGGATTAAAGCTGGCAATGGCAGGCCTTGTGAAGGGTACAGAATAGAAAGTAACCCTTCAGCTCTGACAAGCTGGTGTCTGTTTGACCGTGCTCATCAGCCTGGCGTGTCTCTCCATCTCTTCTCAGACCTTCTTCAAAAACCGCATCTGCCTTATTTCCAAGGAATTAACTAACAGCCCTTGGGTTTCACAGACAGGATGATGCCAGAGGCGGACAGCAAATGAACGCTGGCTCAACCATGTACCACTGCTGATAGGGAGGAGAGCACTGCTCTGTTTAAGTCCTGCCAGACACTTGGGTGATTTTGGGCAGCTTGACCCCCTAGTGTCTGCACCAGTAAAACTAGAGCCAACACCTCTTTCCTGCCCGAGTGCAGAGGCGCTGGACCCGATGATCTGGAAGGTCCCTTCCAGCCCCTCACAGCTATGAAACCTCTCTTTCCATGAGCAAGACTAAGTCCATACAGGAGGCAGCATAGCCAAGAGGGGAAGGCACTGGACTGGGACTCGGGGTCCTGGTTGTGGCCCCAGCCAGCTGGGTGACCTTGGGCACATCCTTTCCCTCATGTGTCTGTGCTTCCTTAGAGGTAGAACAATGCAGACCTCCTTTCCAATGCGCTGTGACCTGGAGATGACCAGCCTGGGCTACACGGTAAGTGAAGAAACTTTCCGACCCCGAGGGCGGTCAGGCACTGGAAGAGGCTCCCTAGAGACGTTGTGGCCTCTCCATCCCTGGACATTGTCAAGAGCAGGGTGGACAGACACGTGTCTGGGCTGGTTTGGTCAGGGATGATCCTGCCTTGAGCAGGGGGCTGGACTAGATCTGACCTCCAGCCCTGCTTTCCTATGATCCTAAGTACTCCTATGAAATATTCTGGGATTGCCTCAGAGACAGCACTGGCAGATACGACTGAAAAAAGAGTATTTTTTACTAACAGTGGCTGAGAGTAAGCAGGTCACTGACCCTGCTGCCTTTGGGACGTCAACTCCAATCCCAGCCTCGCAGACTGGTTTTATTCTTCATAAAACTACCCCAGAAAACCCCACGGACCACCTGCAGCTGGGCTCTGAGCCCTTGCGGGCCAAGCACCCCCTTCCACTGCCCTTCAGTAACCTGCGTCTGAGCACTGCAAGGTATTATCAGGCTCTTTATCCTGTACCAGCCTCTCCATCTCTCATGCAATAATTCCTGGTATTTCTCGCAGCATTATGCATTAGACCCGATGTGGTTCAGGTCCTGGCCAGCTCTTCATTTCTGTTCTTTTTTGCACACTCATGTTTTCTGCAGACATAAGCAGCCCTTTCCAGTTCATCCGCTTCTGTTGAACCGGAACAGCAGGTTACATCCAGTGCTGCTCTACGCAACGAAGCTTTCAGCTTCTGTGAATCCTGCCTTAAGTCTTGCAACAACCAGAGTCTGTTTAACACCTTGGAAGGTCTTTTACACAGCTCTGTAATGGGGACACTTAAATCTTGCAGAGTCCAAGGACAGACTATGCCATTACTAGAATAGTTTTCACCTGGACAAAGGTTTTGCTGCAAAAACAATGCTTTGGGCATGGAAGACCTGCCTTGTGTATTTTGTAGACCTGGCTTGCAAGTTTCCAGTATGCTCACATGGGGTAACAGTCTTTCTTGGATGCGATTCGCATAATAAAAACCTCATCAGGTTTAAGGGATGGTTGCTTCAAACGAGCCAGCGCAGACAAAAGGCTGTTTTGCAGCTGGCTGTCTCTGACATTCTCTGGCTCGACCGCGGTGCAGCTCCAAAAGCGTTACACACACAACAGGTGAAATCCCAGATGTTTAGACAGCAAAAGGGAGCGCTGAATTCTTTCCTTCTGACAGATGCAAATTCCACGCTCCCAGCCGGTAATTCATCCTTGATTCATCCAAGGATGCACATTAACACCAGAACTTGCATGTCTGGATTCACCCCATCGAATTAATTCTAGACCACGCTTACCCCTCCCGACTATCCTGGCTCCATTGCCATACTTGGAGAAAGGATTCGACGGGGAGTTTTGTGACACGGAAAGAAATATGAGCTGCATTTCTAAGATACAAGCTTCCTTTTTTTCCAACAAACACCCTGCCCCTTTTTTTCTACCAGCAGGGAACTATCCATCAATGTACCCGGGGTGACTAGGGCAAATTCCACTATCGCCGAGAGTCACTCTACCCGAAAACCTCCACTGGACAGCTGCAAAGGGGAAGGGCTGGCCTTGGACATAAAAGCAAACTGGTAGGATTAGTGCCAGGGCTGAACCATTTGGGATTTGCTGGCATCATTCAGCAGAGGGGAAAGAAGAGCAGACATGGGTCAAAAGAAGCTGCTGCTGTCGCTCTAGGACAGATTCACACCTACAAGGAAGTAGTCCTGCACCTCTGAAATGAGACGGTCGCTCAGAATGGCCGTAACCCCTGGGGTGGGCTTCGTTTCCATAAACCGGAATTAAATAAAAAGGAAGCACGTTTTCTATCCAGAGTTTTTAATATATTTATTTGAAAACGAAGTTCTGTGAAAGAGTACACTAAATAGCATAGATCTGTTTCTTCACCCATAAAACACGGACTATCTGCTTTAGGTCAGCGCAGAGGCCAGGCTGCATGCATTGAACGGCAGGTCTCAACGGCAAGTTCCTCCTGGGCGTCTTCCCCACGATCTTCTTCAGGGGATGTGGTCCTGCAGAAGGGAGGAGACACCGGGAAGGCAAAGCCATTTAGCTAAGAGGTTTTCTGCCTTTTGCCAAAAGCACTCGTGAACGCTTCTAGGTGCAAGTGCGGTTGGATCCAGCACCAAAGTTCGGGTGTCCGGGGGACATTTGGATGCTGGCAAGGAGCTTGGTTTCCTGACCCACCCGTTCATGTGAATTCCCACTGCTCTGACGGGAAGCACAAGACATCCTCAGGGACCCAAACCCTGCAGAGCTATGCAGGGACTTATGTGCCCCCTTGTAACTGTTGTGTAACAACAACAGGGTGCTCAGCCCCCGGCCTGCGGACCAGAGCCAGCCTGCTGCACCGAGGCTCCCATGGGTCCCGATATTTGGTGGCAGGAGTGGTGGCACCTCTCTCCTGATGCCAAATCTCTGGACTCATGGGGAGCATGCTGGATCCAGCTCCCAATCCCATGGCCAGGTAAGGGCAGTCCCAGGCACCAGGGTCCAATCTTGGCCCGCAGATGGCAGGAGGGTGGTACCAGACACCCAGGACCCAATCCTGGCATGCAGGGAGCAGGAGAGGGTGGTGCTGGCTCCCAGGGTCTAATCCTATCATGCAAAGCAAGGAAAAGGGTGCTGGGCCTCAGGGCCTGATCCAGCCCCACACCATTCATCTGGCCCATGGAGCCAAAAGGTTGAGCAGCACTGATTTATATGGTTCTGGGGCTGTCCTCTTAGATCTGTACCTTGCAACTGTTTTAATTACCCAAATGACTTCTAGCAGGTGCTCTCCAAGGGGCCCAGGTACCTGGGGATGGACTGCACGTTTCTAACCCTACATTTGGGAACAGAGCCACCGGACAAGCCGGCACATCCACTTGGTCCTCCCTGCCCCCGCATCCAACCAGACTGCGAGCTGGACAATTCGATGCCTGGAGCAGGTGGGGTTTGAGAAACAGGCTCAAGGCTGTGACTGTGGTGCCTGGGGTCCTCTGTCTCAGCCCAAGCAGGAAGCATTGGGGCAAGTAGTAAGACAGAGAAGGGGTCTTGCTCCTTTTTTCAAAAAGTCACCACTGCAAGAATGGAAAGAAGCTGGGTGATGCTGGGGAATCACACAAGGCACGGCCTCTGCTGTAGTGCTGGGGGCACAGACTGGAGCCAGTATTCCCAGTTCTACCAGGGCATTTAGATCCACATTGCAAGTCACCCCGTGCCCTTAGGGCAACGACACAAAAACACCCAGGAGGCAAGCTGGGTTGTGAACTGATGCGGTGATAGCTACTCAACAACGACAGTCTTAACCGCATGGTACATGCAGAGTTGCTTTCCTCTATGTGAAACTGGGGGGAGCGGGGGCTCTCATTCCTACCCAGGCCGAACGTTCGTTACCATGAAACACCTGATGAACTGCAGTTCACCCCCTAGCTGACCCCTCAGTGGTTTGTCATGTGCCCGTATCCTGAGATATCATTCTGCACTGAGTGGCAGTCTCCACTCATTTAATATTTCATAGACATTAGGGCTGGAAGGGACCTCTTGACTGGCTAAATTATTATAGGGATGGGCAATTACTTTGGGTGGAGGGCCGCTTACTGAGTTTTGGCAAGCCAGAGGGCCACATGACAGGCAGCCAGGGACAGATAACTATTAAGTTTCTAAACTTTTTAGGGGTCCCATGGGCTGGACAGAATGGCCTGGCGGGCCGCATCTGGCCCGTGGGCCGTATTTTGCCCGCTCCGGGCTAAAGCCCGTGTGTGGAAATGGACTGGTCTCCTGCTGATGAGAGATGATGGCCAGGGCTGGGCCAGCTGCAGGCAGCACGAAGACCTTTGTACTGCAGCCATACCCCCGCCCCATGGAACAGCGTCCACACATGAGAGGACTTCAGCTTCTGTTGCTACCAGTCTCAGCACAATTACCCGTAAGATGCCCCTCACCGAGAAAAGCCAAAACAAAAACACCGGGTACTGGACAGCATGCTGATCGACTAGGGGGATTTTTTACTTCCCAGGCATCAGTGGAGCCGCAGGGACGGCTAGAGGAGTTCTGGGGACGGCGCCGTACCTCAGGATCTAATCATCAATGTACTCAAAAGGCTCTGGTGGTTCAGGCTCCTGCTCCTCTTCCTCAATCTTCGGGCCGTGAGCTGCCACTGGTTCCACCAGCTCCTCGGTGTCCTCACTGGTGTCCTTCAGAATGATGATGCCCCCGATGGAAAGCTGCAAGACAAGAGCCACGAGCATGTCAGTGCCTGGAGACGGTCTCATGTCGGAGCAAACAACACTGCCGCGTTCGACCTAGGGAAGAAATAAGATGCCAGCTCCACTGGACTCTCGTTACCCATCAATGCGAGCGCTCTTCTTGCACGTGGGACGAGGGTTTTCAGCAATCTGTTCACAATGGAAGCAACATTCACCCACTGCCAACACCGGGGCCTCACCTGGACTGGTGACAACAGACGCAAGGCAAAGGATTTCCTTAAATACAGTGCTAGGGAGCGTGTCAGTGTGTTTATAAGCCTCCCTCAGAGGCAGTGGGCATTGCCTGCAGCCCAGGCTGGAGATGATCACTGGGCTGTGCCAATGCTCCTGCTGGGACATAAAGCTGAAGGGTCCTGGCTAGAGGGTCTTGCCCCTGCACTCAGGGTCAGGCCAACTGCCATATTTGGGGTCAGGAAGGAAATTTACCCCCTGGTCAGACTGGTATGGACTGGGAGGAGAGGGGTTGCCTTCCTCTTGAGCATATATTAATCTTTGCAGCAACAAGAGGTCGGCTACCGTGGTTCCCCTGCTTTACCTACGGCAGGTTCGGGTGTGATGTCTAGTGTTGTATCAGCATTGATGGTGTAGTTTTGCTAAGAGGTTAGATAATGGATTGGTCTAGGATGGTTTGGACAGGGCTGATCCTGCCTCAGCCAAGCAGTTCGACTAGATGCGACCTCTGGAGGTCCCTCCCAGCCCCACTGCTCTATGACTACGATTCCTGAAGCGTGGGATTCACAAAGCAAAGCCCTCTATGGTGCATGGCCTGGCTGCTGCAGAAATGGCCATGCTGTTTAGACGCCAGTAAAACTGATGGCACTGGAGGGATTTCTCCTGATGGTTCTGGGCTGGGGAGTCGCTGACAGCTGGATAGGACACTGGCTACATCACTTCTATGCATGCCACTGGCTACAGAAACCGGCATGCTCAAGCCAGGCCACTAGATTCATGAAGACTTTTGACCTTGGCCTAGGTCTGCACCCGAAAGCTTCTTGGCAAGGGGTCCCTTGGTACAAGCACTCACAACTTCCATCATACCCTGAGGTCACTGAGCCTCAGAGCGAGGCATCATGCTCTCTGTCCCCAAACTGCTGCTGAGCAGGTCAGTACGAACGAACCATCTCCTCCAGTTTGAGGTTCGCATGTAGGTCTGAGCGTACCCCATGCGCAGGACTCAGGCTGCTGCCTGCTTGGAAAGAGCAGAAGCAGCTGGGAGAGTCCATTATCTGTCTCCACGTGCTGGAAGGTGGCGCCAGGCTCCATCCTGCTGCTGGGATCTGACATGTTCCACAGGACTTTAAAGATCAAAACATGTATTTGTTTGATGAGACATTTCAGCTGGGCAAGCAAGCAGCACCTCCTCCCAGGAGACCCTCGCGAGTGGGGCCTAATCTGATCATCAGCTTCCACTGACTGAGGAGCCCATTAGCAGAACCTCATAAAACAAAGGAGAATTAATTACTGAGTCACAAGAAAACATCTCAGCCTGCCAGAAAAAATGGCTGCCCAGCCAGTGCTGGACCTGAGCTCAGCGGGTAGGGGCAGGGGGGAATTGGTGGAGCTAGAGCCCCACTCACATCTGAAGGCCAGGGTATCATCTGGGCTTCAAAGAGTACTTCTATGGCAGGGGTGGTCAATTATTTGGGCCCACAGGTCACACAGAGTTTTGGGGATCTGGCACGGGCTGGGTCAGCAGCTCCTTCCCACCCCACGCACCAGCTCACCAAGCCTCCCTATGTGGAATGGGCCTGGAGGCGGGCAGGGAGCTGGCACTGGTGCCAGTGCCACCTGACCCTGCCATCACCAGTGCCACCTCTGGGCTGCCCCAACGAGGGGCTTGCACAGATGCCCCAATCCTCAGCAGAAACCTGCCAGCTGCATCCATAGTGATGCCAGCACCTGCCCAGTGATGTGGCACATGGGCCAGGAGCCGATGTAAGCTGCGGGGTGGTTGGGGGAGTTGGGGAGACAGAGACAGGAGGCCCTGCTCACCCCCTGCTCGTGATGAGCAGTAGCAGCAGGTGCTGGGCACTGCAGGACATGGCACCAGGCATGCTCGCCACTTCCAAGGTCCTTCTGGCTGCTGCCACCACAGGGCACCACCAGCACCACTTCCGAGCTGCCCAGGGCCCACAGAGCAGCAGAGAGGAGGAGCTGCAGGGCAGTCCCAGCACGGGCTCCACGTGGCCACAGCCAAAAGGGCCCTGGCAGCAGTGAGCATGCCGGCTACCAGGTCCTGTGGTGCCCAGCACCAGCCACCACCATT
>NW_005842035.1:1885552-1925281 GCF_000455745.1 Alligator sinensis | reverse complement strand
CCTGTGGTGCCCAGCCCCAGCCACCACCATTTGCTGTGGCAGGAGGTGGGCAGGGCCACCTCTCTCCCTCCTGCTCCCACTCCACCCCCCAAACCATCCTAAACCTACAGCATGTCGCAGCAGCTTACACCAGCTCCCAGTCCATGCACTGGAAGCAGCACTGGGCAGGCGCCAGCATCAGCTGTTGATGCAGCCAGCAGGTTCCTGCTGGGGACTGGGGCATCCACCCGGGTCCGCAGGTGATGCTGCTGCATCAGCGTGTCAGCTGCGGTCCCCAGCAGTTGCACTGGTCCCCAGCAGGAACCTGCCGACTCTGTCCACAGCAGATGCCAGCGCGCATCCAGCACTACTTCTGGCACGCGGGGCGGGAGCTGGTGCAAGCTGTAGACAGGACTGGGACTAGCCCACCCACCTGGCACAATGCGGCAGCCAGACTCGCCTGCTTCCCAGACTGGATCCCACAATTTTGCAGCTGTCCACCCATGGGCTGGACACAATCAGTTGACAGGCCGGATCTGGGCCACAGGCCATATTTTGCACACCCCTGTTCTGTGGCAGCGTTCTCGCTGGCAGAGCACCGGCCTGTAACTTGCCTCAGCTGACACAGGAAAGCTGCTGTGCTTCCACGTCTCCATCACTGAGAAAGCCCGGGGCAGACAGCACCAGGAGAGGCAGTGCAGCCTTTTTCCTGGCCAGCTTGGGGCCCCAGCGGTCTGAAGGCCTCCACCTCTCAGCGACATGCTGTGCAGTGAGAGGTGGATCTCACACCACATCCCACCGGAGTGGGGCCATTTCTTTACTGCCCTATCAAGAGGCTGGCAGCCCCTCTCACAGGAGCAGATGGAAGCAGACTGCTGCATCCCTTGTAGCTCAGTTTGGGCTCAATGGCCGAGCACGCCTGAACAATTCAGCTGCAGAGCACCTCTTGGACCAGGCACTGAGTACACTCAACCCTGTCAGCTGGATCGCTCCCTCATTTTGAAAGGATGATGCCTGAAGAAACCCTATACTCCCTAAAGAAGAGTTTCCACAGTGGATGATGCACATGGAGGAAATACCAGCAAGTCCAAGTTTATTTAGAAAGCGATTTTCTGAGGAAATCCTCCGTCCCAGAAGGCCTGGCCTCACAGGCAGCTACCAGAACAGAGGAAACCCCCCATTCACCCCATCTCTTGCACAATAGAGAAGGCCAGCCAAGCTTGTAGGCTGACTCAGTAGCTTTCCAGAGTATCGCAGTATTTCATAACCCAGCTGGCCAGCCCATGGGCTATAACTAATTGGTCTTTTCCATCTCCTGTTCCTACTATCAGAAACTGTTTCTCTTCTATATTACCCAGAGACAAAAGACATTGTTCTGGAGGCCTGGTGTGGCTGGCTAATAAATCTATTTAATAAAAAAAAAAAACATTTAAGCATAAAACCCACCACAGGATCGTAAAGTCCCTGCACAAGTTGTAACGGATTCACTGTAGTAATAACAAATCCATAAAACATCTCAGATCTGTATTAAGAGCTGAACTCCCTGCACACAATGTACTGGACAGAGCTTTGAGTCCCTTAAAAATGCACCGGAGAATGCAATGTTCAACAACGTTACTGCTGCGGCCCCACAGGCAGGGCAGCAACGTCTCTGAGCACAGACATCGAAGGCACTGGCATGGAGGAGAGACCGCTGCCCTCTGTTTTACAGCTCAGGCCGCTAGCATGAATGCAACAATCCTGGAAGTCCAACCACGCAGCTTTGGGGAAGGGGTAGGAACCAGCCCCTCTGGCAGCATCTGCCCCTGGTGACAAGGTGCAAGTTGGACTCTGCAAGCCGAACGAGGCTTCCCATGCTAGCCCTGAATCGCAGTGAGCTGCCACGTCCCACCACTGCCAAGACCTGGTTGGGCTAAAGGGACCTCAAGCACCTGCGAACACTTGCCGGTACCCAGAGAAGCAGATTCCCTCAGTCCTGAGCCGTCACTCACAGACTGGGACAACCTTACCCCAAAATGCTCCAGGAATTTGACTTCCCTTGGCAGATTTTCCAGGGAAAGTTTAAATTCTCCCAGGTGCCCTCAAGTTGTAGCTTTGCTCCACCTCAGGTGGTGAATGAATTCCCACTGCCCCATTTAGAATCTGTCTAGACTGAACAGGCCCCTGCCCTCTGCTCTTACGGTAAAAAACCTCCACCCCCAAATCTTCTGATGTGATGGCTCTTACTGAGGCTCTCCAATCCCCGCTTTCATGAGTGCCAGTGGCAAGCAGAGGAGGCAGTACCTCGAGGATGGAAGCGAGGGCCACAAGTGATGGATGTGAGCTGTCACTTGCACTTAGTCCAGATCAAATGCATGCTTTTGTGATCATTTAACTCCTGCACTCCCAGAGAAGTCTCTATTAGGGCTTGTGAGTTTTATGATGTGATCTCTGGAGAGGGGAGATTCGGGAAGCAGACTGAGTCAGTGCCAGGGGGTTAGAAGGGCCTAAAGCCACTCTGCTTTCTGACTGCTACAACTGTATTAAGAGGGGAAGAAGGAGAGAAGCCCCAAGAGATTCTGCCTTCCAAACCTCTAACAGGCAGCAGCACCCTCAGCTGGTGGCATTATAGTTCTCAGGATCATGCCACCCCGCCAACGCCAGCATGAAGCACTTTTGCTGGGATCGCCCTGGCAGAAGGATCCAGGCTTCAGTTCCTACAAGAGAGGTTGCACTTACGGGTTTGAAAGGCTGATATCGGCAGCTCTCTGTCATGGTGAGCACCTTCAGCTGGGCAGGCATGACCCTGGCTGGGTTGTCCAGCAGCTGGAAGTTAGGTTCAGGCTCCTTTTTCTTTTCCTTCTCCTCCTTCTTCTCAGTCTCATCCTGGAATAAACAAGGCCACTGGGGTTTTAACTGAAGGCTTCGACCCTCTCAAAGCTGAAGCTACAGTTAAACTTACCGCTCAGGTTGAGGCACCGGGTAGGAACTCAAATCCTGTCCTCCCACCCCGAGGAGAAGTCAGGCTATTGGACCCTTTCTACAATGCAGTGAAACATACACTTACATCCAAGGCATCCAACCTGCCCTGCTACAGTTTAGCCTCTTGGTTAATGTTACCCATATTTGGGATGCAGCGGGGTTAACTAGGAGCTTACAGAGGCTCGGCTAAGCTCCAAGTTTCACGTCCAGCCGCAACATGCTCCAGTGGTCCTGATGAAAACACAAGCCAGCCCACCAAGGATGTCCCTAGCCCAGTGGGTCTCACCCCTCTCAGGGTCACAGCACCCCACCTCCACCTTTCTGAATGTGACAGCACTTCCAGCTGAGAACCACGGTTGGTGCTGCCCGAATTGACCTTAGCAATTCTCAGCCGGGTTCAGCTGCCTCCAGAGGAAATTGCCCCATGTACCTCCTGTGCAGCAGCCTGGGAAGGGCTGTGTCTTGTGCATGTGCACCCCCTGCATTGAGGGCCTCTAATCAGCCTAAAAGCAGGCAGGAGCTGCCTTGTGCAGCTGAGTAACCCAGTGCTGCGTAACCTGGTTTGGCAGCCCCCATATTCCTTCCAGAAACAGAAATGGATGGGGCGCTTCCACCCACGCCTGTTTCTGGAGGAGTGTAGGGGGCACCAGACCTGGAAGTGCTGCATGGCACAAGATAGCTTTGCTGCCTAATGCAGGGGGAATGCATGGAGCAGTTTTATCTGGCCACTGCAACACCCCTGAGGGAGCCCCACCTTACCCCAGTTGAGAACCGCTGTCCCAGCCATAAAGCTATCACTGCCGTTTCAGGCCATGGGTGGTGAAGGCAACTCAGCTGTCCTGGAGACTCTCTGGAGAGGGCCACAGGTACATTCTGCAATACTGCGGCTGACTCAACAGCTTGTGATCCAAAATGAAAGCAGCAGACAGCCTTGTTCAAGTATTTCCGAGTCTGGCTCGTGCTTGCTCTATTGCTCGCTGCATCTGCTGTTCACAGGCTGAGGAAGCAGCAGGCAATGTGGGAATACCCTGGTATGAACAGGAGGATGTCACATGGAAGGCACCAATGGTTCGGTTCAGAGAAAGCACCTACTGCACCAGCAGACAACACCTTAAAGAGGACCAGCTGCGCTACACACTGTGCTGCTTACGGAGTCATCCCACAAGCCCCACTTGAGGCACAGCAGAAAACGAGAGCATGGGTAAAGTCACTGGGTGAACTCAAACATGGCAGGTGGCAGTGACCTCTCTTTGCTCCTGCTGACAATTTTCTCTGCCCAGATCAGCTTTGCAAGTGGTGACAGTGTACAAGTAAGCATGCACAGACAGACAGACGAACACGGCCTGCCCCTTCCCATCCATCCTATTCTTTCATTCACCTTAAGTGCCTTTAGGCTGTAAAGCCCCTTGGGAAATTTGTCTTTGCTCAGCCCATATTGCTCAGAGCAGTGCTGAAACAATGGCAAAGCACAAGGTAACGTCCAGGTAGCAGCGTTATCTTTGCATTTCCTGACCCTTTCAGGGCCCTGGCAACAATGCTCCATCTGCTTTGCACGTAATAGCTCCTAATGGTTTGACAGGCTGAGTGTGTGGAGCTCCGCACAGCCCTTTAAAAGCTGCTCCACAACGCGTAAGTGTAGTGTCGTCATACTGACGCTCCTACAGGAACTTAGGTGTGCGACCTTGATGTTATGCTGCTCTCTGTTCGCATGTGACCTCCTCGTTTCGTCTTTAGAGCTAAAAGATGCCACCGCGTAATAACGTTTGCATTTATCTGGATCCAACCAACTTCTGACGCTGGCACCTTGTTAAGGTGGATGAGGAGTGATAAAAGCCAGCTGTAGCAGCGGGTGCTGTTTACCTGGGAGGAGTTTGCTGCGAGGCTGCACTCACAGAATATGGGCTTTTTTTTTCTTCTTTTCTTTTTTTTTTTAATCTCTACAGTGCCCAAAAGCAGGCTGGAGTGCTGGGTGGGACTCAGAGATTGGAGGTGGGGAGGAACAAAAACAGACACTGCACAATTTGGGAGACTGTTGCCAAATCCCTCTCAAGACCTGGAAGCTACCATGCTCCCCAAAAGCTGGGATCTTCTCATCTAGCTGGTGGGAGAGCCATTTGGGAGAAGGCTTTTGCCGAGTGTCAGCGGAACAGTTTCCCCCTCATGCCACCGTGCCAGAAGCAGCCGTCTGTTAGGACTGCAAATGTAGTGGGATCCTCTCTCATGCTATGGGAAGGATTCAAGCTGTCTGAACAGTGTCACAACTGGTTGCAAATCACAAAGAACCTATTATTCAGCCCATCACACACCCACCTGCCCCCACCCCTTTGCTCTTGGACATGCTCCCCTGTACGCAAGCTGACAGATCCTCAGCCAGCATTAAGTCAGCAAAGCTCTGAGAAAGCCACTGTGGCTGTAGCAAGCTATCCCCGAAGAAGGCAGTGCCCAGAGCTCCATCGTTCCTGGGATGCGTGAGCGTGGTGAAGACGAATGAAGTGCAGCCACTGTTTTCACTGGGGAAAGGATTTTACACTCTCCACCGGATCAACAAGCACGAAAGATTTCTGCCAGCAAGGCGAATGTGTCAGTGATGTGGGGACGGGAAAACAGGGAGCTACAAGTTAAACTATTTGGCAACTGCAACGGCAGCAGACACCGCCAAACAACTGCTGTAAGGAATGTCGCTCAGAGGAGGTTTCTAAACGGTCACCACGGGAGCAAACATGGGCTGTGTTACGCTTCTTCCGCAATAACAATGAGAAATGTGCTCGTGGGCTTGAAAACATAAACCAGGGACAAGGGAAGTGATGTGCACGACATACCAAGCTCATGACGTCAGACAGGTTAAGGAAGCTAACTGCTTAGCGTTAGCCAAGGAGTGTTCTCTAGTGAAGAATGGAGATCCTGACGCCCCCTTTAGTAAATGGAATAAAACATCTACTCAACGTACTGACTTGTGTTAGCACTGCTGCAATGCAGGGGGCAATGGGAAGGGAGAGCTGTATTGTACAGGACCTGAAAGACAACAAAGTGTCATAACTTATACCCACCACTTCCATTTTCTCCTCTTCCTTTTTCTCTTTCTCCTTCTCCTTCTCTTTCTTCTTGGCTTTTGCAGTGATGGAGAGCACAGCAGTGGATACCTGGGCATTTCAACAAAGAAGGCTTTAGAATGGCTTTGCCACTGGACGCAGTGCTCCATCTCCCACCCAGACAATAGGACCAAAGGGCTGAGTCAGTGCTGTGCTGGCAGACAAGTCAGAGCTGTCTCCCTCCCTCCATGGCACCCAGATATGCAATGCAGACGCAGGGGCACACAGGAAGAGAAATGGCATGCAGGGAAAGCAATGCCAAAGACCTGGCCAGATATGGCTGTGTGGATGAGGGGATGGCATCTCTTTAAGCCAAAGATTACTCAGCACTGTTGGGCTCTTTACTAAGAGGACTTTTTAACAACATGAGACGTTACAAGGAATTCTGGTGACAGGGAAGTTTGTTCCCAGGATCTCGGGGCCAAGACAACGTCAGGCTGGGAGATATTCTTCACACTGTCATGCAGTTATGTCAGTCCTCCTCCACCTACGCCTCCCAGCCTCGTCATTCGCAGACTGCTGCTTCTCACTGACATATTCAGCCAGATGCATTCAAAATACCCAGAGGAGAAAAACAACAAATCTGGGAACCAAAAATAGACAACTATGCCAAACATCACTTTTGGTACATGCCGAGTGCCCGCAGAGCTGCTCCCTCTCAGCAACCATCTGCCTCGTTCTCTTTACTGTGAGACAAGAATGTCTTGCAGGTCCACGCTCATCCCACCAAACAACCAAATCCATCACAGTTTTACGTGTGACCCCAACAAAGAATGAACGTGGGAGAGGGAAGGACGACGCAGCAGGGAAGAAGTCCAGACACCCACTGCTCTGCTATTTCTGACATGGCACCATCCGATCCAGTCCCAAGACAAAAGAAACTGCTCCTTGGTAGAAGCTTCACCTCCACCCTGACCCCATTTCTGCAGGCCTCTTATCTAGGAAACCCTCACCTCCAGCCTTCAGTTGTGTTCAAGTGCTTTGCAACATTCGTATGAAGCTGCAGCTCAGCACACCGTGCCTGAGCTTCCCACCTTTCTGAGGCAGGCCTGATTCTGCAAGCAGCATGAGCTTGCAGATGATGGCCATCAGCCGGGGCTCTCCTACTAACCTGGCCAACACCTAGTGCCAGAACCTGCCACCTGTACATTTTTCTTACCAAGATCAACACAGCTACAACCAAAAACATTTCTTCTTACTAAGATGCTCCCATTTCTACATCTGTCCTTTTGTAAACCCACGGGCCTACAGACACCTGCTCAAGAGTACACCAGCCCACAGGACAACTGAAACTTATCCTCCAGGGTTATGACTTAGATTGCATTGGTCCTAAGGAGCCGTAGCCTTGAGCAAGATTGTGCGCTAGAGGCTGCACAGAGACAGGACAAAGGCAGTGTGTCAGGGGACCAATTCAAGCACAGCAAATGATGCTTTGGCAACTCTCCGACTCAGAGATCTGGCTGGGGGTAAAATCTACAGCGTGACAGTCATATGCTGTGGTTACCAGAGTCCTCAGAGGCAGCAGCAAGACAGGAAGTGGTCAAGGCAGGGTATCAAAACCAACAGGCCAGCCTCTATGGCTGCATAACAACGCTGACAGAAGAATAAGAGAACATGCCAAGGCGTCTATGGCAACTGCTACCATAAACCAAGGAAGGCAGGGAAGGAAATGAGGCAGCTCCAGGGGCAGAACCACCCAGGATTTTCCCTCAGATACAAACAACAGAGCAAGTGTTGCCAGGAGAAGACTAGTGCCATGTGGGTTTACACCAGGGAGTCCAGACAGGGTAGGGAGTTACCTCATTAGCATAATTACCTTTTCCTTCTCCTTCTCCTTGGGGACCTCCAGAGGTGCGGGATATGCAAACGTAGAGGGCTTGCAGTTGGACTTGTACTGGACTTTTGGCATCTGCAAAGGAGAATTTGGAAGGGATGATCAGAGGCAAGGAATAGCAACAAACAGGACAAAGGAGTGGAAGAGCAGCTTCAGCTGCATTTTTCTGCTTGCACAGATGAGCGCAAGGATAAGCAGAGAAGCTGTCTGAGAATGAGCAGAAGCAGAGAAGCTGATATCAGAGACAAATGTTCAGTTGTAACATCATTACTTCAATTATGGTATCAGTCAAGTCTGGCAAAGCATGACTTCTCCTGCATACTGCACGCCTGTCACACCCAGCTTTGGCTTTGCTGCTTTCACAGCATAGCTGCCGTGCTTGCTTATGAGCACAAAACCGGTTGCAAGACGTAGGAGCAGCCATGTCAGCACCTCATAGATGAGATCAACCCTCGCCTGCTACCTGCTTCCTGTGAGATGCTTGTCTTCCCTGATGACACGTATTACATTACACGCCACCCCCACCTCCCAGCAGACAGCTTCTTGACAGCCCTAACTCTCCACCTACATATTTCAACTGAGTTCACCCCCCATGACATTTCATCCTCTACTCCATCACAGTATGCTGCTTAATAATGACAGAAGAGGTGCTGTTCGGAAGAGGCAAGATGCATGTCCTATAGCTTGCAGTGCTCATTCAAGCAAACAGAGGGTTTTATCTGGCAACAGTGCGCCGTTTGCCAAAGAGATGGAGTTTCCAGCCGCACTCTCCCTCAGTCCCAGTGACGATATGCAGCTGCACAGATGGCTGCCGTCTCCTAACACGAGCGTGCATGGCCTGGAGATCGTCCCTGAGTCCTGCACTCTGGGCACAGAAGGCTTTGCTTTGTTGTCATGCTAGGCAATGGGAAGCAGTCCCGGCCCTGCAGCTTGGATTACCCCCATGGAGGGCTCAAATGTTAAAGAGCTGCAATCTTACATTCAACTGTTTCATGGATAGTCACTGCAGGCAGTAGAGCTGGGGGGTGGTTTTGCAGAGCCTGGCACTAGTTTATTCAGTCAACAACATGTTTTTTTGAAAGGCTGGGGGCCACTGTTCCTCAGCCTGCAGAGTCAGGGTAACTGAGCTGAGGATGGGGACATGCAGATTGCGGGGCTGAGTTTGAACCTGGAAGCAGAGTAGGGCAAAGGTAGAGTGTCCTGTGACTGTGGCTATGGGGCATTTAAAGGCAATGAAGAATCTGGAGCCTGCATCTGCTCACACAGGATAAGGGCAGAGGCCGTTGATGATGAGGGCAGGGGAGAAAAGCTACAGAGGAAACTAATTATTCAAAGAGCTCCCCGCAGCATTCCCTTCCTGGACGCAGCCATGGTGCTGGGATGTCTGAGAAGGCACTTGGTGCCTGAGGAGAAGAGGACAGAGCTGGCTCTGTGGGATGGTCTGTCTAGTCCTCCCCACCAGAGGCTTCATACCAGTGTGGGACAGGATGGAGGAGAGGGTGGGTCCCTGTGAGCCGGCCTAGTGGGGATCATGCGTCTGGGAGTCTCCTGGGTGCATGCCAGGAAGAACATAGTTGCTCTCAGGATGAGTTAATACCGTAAAATATTTTGAGACACCTTGAGGGCCTTCATTTGGAGACACCTTGAGAGGCAGGGCCATCAGCACAAGTTTAACTGTAAAATTAAACTGGTCTTGCAGGCACTGGCAGGGTTACAATGTTGGAAGCAAGACACAAGCAGCCCAATCTCTCCCATGTTAATGGAAGAGTCAAATAAAAGTATGCTGCTTGCTGAGAGTGGGATGACCCTGGGTATGCCATGATGCAGTGCACGAAGGGTCTTTTCTTAACCCTGTGAACACCTCTGACTCTGAAGAGTTTTCCCTATTGCTCTCCCACTGCTGGATTCCTGATGGTGCAGTGCTGTTTGCTGCACTGAACATTTACCAAAATGTTACTGTTGTCTGTGTCGCTCAACGTGAATTGGAAATGCAAGGCTCAGAGACGGCAATGTTTTATCTCTCTCAACAGCCACAAAGCAGTGGTCTGCAGTGTCAACTCCAAAACGTTCAGGCTTCTTCCAATTCAAAGCCTAAACCAAAATCAGTGATTTCTTGAGTACAAAGCTATAAATGAGAAGGCTAATGCTAAGGTCCATACCTAGCAGCTCTGGAGCACTGTAAGCACCTCGAGAAGTTAACTCTTATAGATCACCTTCTCCTTACTCTGAGAAGAAATACTGCTACTGTTCAAGGAATAAAAAAGGTTTTGCCATCTTGGCCCCAACAATTCATTAGGAAAACATTCAATTATTGACACTTCACCACGAAGCAAATCACCTGCCTGTAGCAGGTAAGAGTCCCACACCCATGGAGAAGCTTCAAGCAACATTCAGGGCAGTTATCACCCAGCTTTCCTTCTCCCAGCCGTAGCTGCACATACCTTCAGGTCCTTGTTAAGGCCAATGACACAGGTTGGGGTGAAAGCCAGCGACAGGAAGTGTGAGAGAGGGAACCAGAACCAGAACTGGGTGAAGACCAGGACCCCCACCACCGAGGGCATGTGAGTATGCCCCGTCCTCGACTGCAGCGAGATGGTTACGTTGTGGCCACCTGCAAAGAAGGGGAGACTCGTTAAGGGAGCCAGTTAACAGAGACATTTGAGCGTGCAAAAGGGCCCACCTCTGAGACACCTGCTGTGGAGAGAGCCGTAGCACAAACCAAGCTGCTCCCACCCTTGGAGCAAACTCCCTTGGGTACAGGTACCCCATACCCCACACTGTGGTCTCAGGTAGCACCAGCACCTGGGACAGAGTAATCTGGACCACTGGGGAACTAGTTATTGCCCTGACGGAGAAGCAGTGAAGAGACAACCTTCCTTACCAATTCTGTCCGGAGGGCAGCAAAGCTGTGGTTGGGGGGCAGGGGAGGAAAGCATCACTTGACTCAGACACAGGAATCACAGGAAACACAGACTATCTGTCTGATTTTGTGTACACAACTTGCTTTATAGGATAGCTTGTAGGATGGCTCATACTGAGTTACTACTGAAATACATGTCTTAGTATTCACCCCATGCCATCGCGGGTGAAAAGGAAGTAAACAGCAGCAACTTCAAAAGCCCTCGCTAGAGGTTATCAACCCGACTGGCAGAGCTGGATGCCTGGGCAGGCTTTGCAACTGGACTTGCTCCCTGTCAGAAAACAAAATCTTTAATATGATGCTTGCAAAGCAGAGGCCAAAACAGCTCAATAAGTTGATGCAGCACAGAACCACCCCACAAGGAACTGAAATGAAAGAGCGGGCCGGCCTGCAGGCAGAGCGAGAAAGTGTTAATCTGATTTTTGGTCGTCTGATGAGTGCAGCGAATCGAGTTGAAGAGGGCACCAGGCACGTCCATTACCGCAGACAAAGCCAGGTGCAAGGAGGCTAATTTGGTTAAAATGCAGTTGGTCGCTTGTTCCAAGCACAGCACCATTTATAACAGAAGATCCCGGGCCCAGAACAGCATTCCTCTGCCTTGTGCAAAGAGCCACCTGTAGCAGGGCTGGTGGGCAGCAACGATGCCAAGCTCTGGGAGACGGACTGAGAAGCAAAGGCTAAATGAGATAAGTTTCTGCTAATATTCCAAGTTCTCAACCTCTTGACCAAGCCAGCTGAGCTGATCTTCGTGATCCATTAATAAGAGAAAGCCATCATCAAAAAAAACAGCCACAAAGGAAGAGAATTAAAGCCAGATCCAAAATGCCTGACGTGCCCTCCAGCTCCTGGCTCTGCAAACGTGCTTTCCCTGGGGCTGGCCTCTGGGCAGCGCAAAGATGCATTGCTCAGTCTGCTGCCGTTGGAAGCGAGGCAATCCTTCAGAAGGAGGATGACTCCAATCTCATCTCCAAGAGGCCTCCCACATGCCCTGCTCCTTCCTCCCTCAGGCTACCCCCACCTTTCATTTATTGCTATCACCAGCCACATGTGTTGTGGTAGCAGATAGGGTCCTTCTACAGGGGGTGGGGGTAAGGGAGCAGGACCCCCCTGTGCAGGCGCTGCAGAAACGTGCTCAACCATCCCCACAAACTGAACAGGAACACACCGTACAAATGCACTGCCTCACCTTCTCCGTGTTACTGATGTCTCTCTTGTAGGACATGCTGTGCAAAGAGAAGCCAAGGGAATGCAGCCGAAGCAACTTTAACCTTCATTTCATCCAATCTCTGGAATTCCATTTTTCAAACCGATTTTTAACCTCCGGATGACAGAATGCAACCCTTGGCCCGGTGACACATCTCCTACTTTGAGATGCTTGCATGGGTGTATTTGTGATGGTGATGGTTGCCCTGTATACATTCACCCTTCTACAGCGGGGGGTTTTTGGGAGCAGGGGAAGGAAGGAAAAGGTAGAAAAGCCTTGTGTTGCCCAACACTGATTTACCCGAGTAATTATGAAATAGCACTGACGGGCGCAGAGGGAACACATTCCAGTCCTCTGACCAGATGATGGACAGCAGCCAGGAACTGATGCCTAAGAAGGGATGTGAAGGTCACCTTATGCAACTGGAAGACTCATCTCCACGCTCCCACCTTTGCAACCCTCACCTGCTACTGATCTGAAGTGCACTGGACCAACAGGGCATGCCTCCGAGGTGAATGGGACCTGCTGGGCTTGGCCTCACACGGGCTCAGAAGTGCTGGCAACGCCAACCCGGCTTTGCTGCTGCTGCTCATCTGTTTGGGCCGCGGCTTCGCTAACTCCTGCGACTTCCCCCAGAGCTATACCTGCTGTCTGTGTCCGATGGAACGAACCCCGCAGCTGACCTGTGGCCTAGCACACTGTTAGGTCCCATCTTCTTGCGACTACGGGATGGGGCTTTGCAGGCCTTGGAACAAAACCCTGGATGCCAGATGAGGTGGGACCTTATCTTCAGAGCATACAGAACCAGAGGAAAGTAAGGCTGGCAGGGGCCACAGAAGGTCATCTGATCCAACGCCCTGTACACAGCAGGATCAGCCCGTCTCAACCCTCCTAGGCGCACGCGCGCGCGTGCGTGTGTGTGTCATGCTGCTTACTTTTAAGCAGCAGAAACCTTCAACTCACTTCCTCCAGGAGATGACCTGAGCTATGGTTCCAGAGCAGAAAGGTCAGTGCTTCATCCAATAAACCAGCACACCTCTGGCAGAGCCAATTTCAGCATGTCAGCAGAGTGATTCACATTTCCCATAAAACACAAGAGGCAGCCCTCATCTGATGGGCAGAAGTATCAATGCATAACGGCTGTTGTTTCCAGCTGCTAGAGACTTATCAAGGAAAGGCCTGATTTTAAAAAAATCGAGAGCTTGTAAACAAGAGGCAAAGAGAGGGGAAACTGGTGGCACTTCTGGGTTATTAGTTTACTGGGGGCATGAGTTGGACAAGCTAAGACCAGAAACCTCCAAGAGAGGTGGAACTGGAGAGGGTTGCAGAGAGCTGTGCTAGCAAAGGGGAGCAGTGCCGAGATGGGCTTATAAGGTGGGCTTTTCCCTGTGTTACTATGAAAGCCTTCCTACCTCACCCACTTGTAACATCCCCCTCTATTAATGTCAGCCTCCACGGTCCCAGAGCCTCTCGCTCCTGAGGATCCTTTCTTCTTACCCCTTCGTTACTAGATAGGGTCTGGCTACATCCCTGTGCTACCTAGTACAAGACACAAGATCAAGATGGTGCATGGAGAGCCATCTAAAAGCCCATCTTGCTCCCAGCTCCTTACACTCCCTAGCCTCATTGGGACTCCGGGAAAGGACACTGCTCTACATTACCCTTGGCAACGTTTCAATGCCAGTATCTTGCTTTGGCTAGTAGCTTCCTGCTAGAACACAGCTGGATGCTTTCCCCTTTGCCATTTAGTTAAGGCAGATTTGTTTTTTTGTTTCTTCAGTGCAAACTGAAATGAAAGTAGCTCTATGTTCAGATCAACAACATTGGCAGCGCTGCCAAAAACAGGCCTGTGATTTAGTTAGCTGCTCCTCCCCAGACAACTACAGGAGCAGAAATGATAGTCTGGAAGCACTACAGAAATGCTGGCATATCCACCCTGGCTTGTCTGCCTGCTTCACTAGCAAAGAAGTGGCGTTTTAAAACCAGTAGAAATATTTAGAGCCCGGAGGATTTCAGCAGAGTAAAATAATTTTAAAAGCACTCAACTCCGAGGTCAGAGTGCTTCTTCTAAAATGTGTTTTTCAGATAAAGTAGGGCCAGATAATATGGCCGGTGGAGAGCAAGGGAAAGCCGCATCAGCAGCTGGAGCCAGGACAGGAAAAAGAGACTCAAGCTTAGGGGTCTGAGGGAAAACTTACCCTGCTCCAGTGTTTTGTACGCTATCCAAGAAATGTACCTGCTACAGCTGAACAATTAAACACTGACAAAATTCTTTGTTTCTGCTCCCATACGACATCACAACGACTTCCCTGCTCGGCAAGAACCCTGCAAGTATTTGGAAAATGCTGCACTCACTGTCAGTGCCCTGCCGCTGAGAAAAGTGCAAAAGATAATGCCAGATTCAATGGCACCTACGGCAGCAGCTGAGACTATGTGAGACTTCTCTTTCGGCTAGCACCGATTCAGGTCTTAGGCTCTGACAAGCACTGTTAGTTGAGCAGCAGAGATGCAGGGCATTTAGGGATTAATGTGCGCTCTTTTGAAGAGCCTCTCTAGCGGAAGAAGCAGGTTACAAAAGGATACTTCATGGCTTTCTCTAGCAATACAGTGGTTTTCATAAACTGGTGACGAGGCGTGAAGCTGACAAAGACACCTGCAGTTTACTGGAAATGGAGTCCTTTTGGCTTCCACGTTGCTGTGTGATCTATGAATAGGACTGGGCTGGAAGGTCTTGCTTGAATGTTTATAACTCAGTCCCAATGGACAAAGTTCAAAGTGAGGGTGCATCTGTGGCAGAAAATCCACAAGCCAGCTGGCCTACGGCTTCATGGCACCACCCTACTCGACAAGAAAGGCCAAGCTTTGAATCTGAAGATACCAGAGCTCAGGTGTGGTAAGGGTGAATTGGAGGGAGCAGAAGAGAGGAAGGCTATTGTGCTTCTGGCAGCTCCTGCTGACGTGAAAGTAAGAAGGATGGTGGCAGCAACAGCATGGTGTGCTGTGAGCAAAGCTCCTGGAAAAACAGGGCTCCAGGGGAGACACGGCCCCCAGTGCTCCAGTAAAGGGGCACAAACAGGATGCATGCATGTGGGGCATCATATGGGAATGTCCTGCAAGTCTGAGCTCTTGGGACAGTTCTTCCTCAGCCCCCACCCCCAATAATTTCTCTTTGTTCATAACATCACTCCTTAATAGGGGCAGTTATTCAGCAACTGTAATTTTATCAAGGCTTTAGCATCTTAAATTTGTGGCCAACACTTAATCGCTAGCATTCACATAATGGTATTCCCTTTAGCTGATGAGTTCCCGATGCAATGAACCAACAGTCATTGGGACGAGAGTCTTGGCTTTCCTCCAGAGACAGAGACAAATGACTGCACCATCTTCTTCATGTCGCACCTCTGCCCTACTGCCCAGGAAAGGAGTAGGAGCTGCTTACCACAAACTCCCTTTGAAAAATGTTTGCTTCCCAGGGTAAGAAACAACATGATGGAAAAGCCTGAAGCTGCAGCATTGGGGGAGATCAGATCTCACAAGGTTTCCAACTAACCTCTGGGGAAAGCACTTCCAGATGAAAGAAGGAGTGATGTAAACACCACATAGATGCTCTAAATCAAGGCACAGAATCACAAAACAGACGTAAGCCTCTTTGGGCAGGAGCATGGAAAAGCATCACCTCTGGCTGAAACCCTCCTGTTACAAATGGGAACTCAGAAGCCGGGTATATTTTTATAGCTGGATGAAGCCATCTGGAAATACGGAGTCCTTATCATACTCTGTCTGAAATCTACGGCAGAGAAGCTCCCAGGTAATGATAAATTGCTCTAGACAGACAGATTTTCCAGGGCTCGAATGTATTTAACCTCAAGGGCTCCTGCCAGCCTCCCATAATCCACTGAGTCTTACGACGATGTACAGCTTTCACACAGAGGAAGTTACCTGCATCCAAAATGCCTTGGGCCAGGATTGCTCCAAACTTGGCCATAACATCATCGTGCTTATCATTGATGACTTTGGAATAGAGCTGTCTGAACTGGCTGACCTGCAAGAGGAAGAGGAAAGAAGAGAGGTTATAAGGTTGATCCACACCAGTCACAGAACACAGCTGTGCAGACCACAGCTCTGGACAATGCTAACAAAGGACTATGCGGCCAGAAAATACCTCCCTCAACCATTGAGTCCAGCCACCCCCATCACATAAACCTTCTCATATACTGGTCAAACTTAGCCTTAAAAACCAGCTGGATTTTCTGCCCCGCTCTCCCTCTGGGAAGCAGTTCCACAATCTTGCTCTTTTTATGTCTGCCAACCCTTTTCTGATTTCCAGCCTACATTTATTCACGGCTGATTTATACTCATTTGTTCTTGTGCCAGCATCTTCTATTAGATAATTTTTTTTTTTTTTCTGACCCTGCTGTTTATCACCCAACATGTTTCCAAACAATCGGACCCCCTTCTCCCACGCTTTTCTTTTTCCGCCAGGCTAAACAATCTCAGCTCTTTCAGTCTCTCTTTGTAAAATCAGATCTCTGCTTCCGTTGATCGTCCTCATAGCTCATCTCTGCCCCTGTTCCAGTTTGTATTCATCTTTACTGAATACAGAGGACCAGGCCTGAGCACAGTATTTTAGGTGAGAGCTCACCAGGTCCCTGTTAACTGGGATTAATACTTTCCTGTGTCTCCTGGAAATACAAAACCTGATGCATTTTAGGATTGACATGAGCCACTCGGGGTCTGATCTCCACCCTCCTCTTTTTGTTCCAACTGGTGAGCCCACAGTTTACAGCACAACTTCCTTTTGTTAGTCCCTGAAGGCATGACCTTGAACCCTGGGCTATTACATCTTATCCCATGTCCATCCTCAAGACCATCTTTTCCTTCTGATGATACCTCCCAACGGCAATTTTCATCAGGACACTCCTGCTTTTAGTGCCAAGATCTTCAATGGAAACACAAAAGAGGATCTGTCCCACGGCTGGACCTCGAGGGACTCCAATACTAACTTTTCCCCAAGTTACAGTTCCCTGTTCAGCACACCCCACCAGTGCCTCTGTGTCTGCCAGCTCTTTATCCACTGTACAAGGCTTTGTGCCTCTCCTCCCCAAGTCAGTCAGCTGCTGGTCATCTCCAAGTCCTCTATCCCTGCACACATTACAGCTGCCCCTATGGCAAGAAAGGCTACTGAGAAGGGAGCATAACCTTGGGCAGCTCATCCACAACCATGGTCCTGATATTTATTCATTTAAGCATGTTCAAAAGAGGACTACAGGATAGGTTTATGAGCGGAGATTAAACAGGACAGTCTAGATAGACCCTCCCTTAGCATCTGCTCTCTACCCCAGTGAAACGGGATGTGGGGCTAGACTGAACCACACGCTGACCTAGCACGGCACTTCTTATAGACTTACATTTCTGTAACTCTATCAACAGCCAGTGACCACATCCAGGCATGAAATACTTCCTGAACCCTCATAAATACCAAACCATCAGAGCCAGAAAGGATGTTACTCTCCAGAGAACAGTCTGGGCTGCTCCAGACTGGAGAGTGGAGGAGGGCCTCGTACTTTTGCTCTGACTCATTAGTTACGTCTCTAGTAGCTAAAAAAGATGAGCAAAATCAGTGACTAGACTATCTTGAACTTGCAGCGTGTCCATGACGCATTACGTCCAGACACAACGTCCTTCTTAGGTATTTCACCAGTGATTTGCTGCAAGGCTTGAAACAAGGACTCCTGGCCACTGAGGGACAATGTATAATGGCTGGGATTGGCCACAGGCAGTACAAAAAGCTGCAAGTACTGGAACTGTATTAGTCTAGCTGATTTGTCCAACCCTGCCCCACAAGGTAGGGTCTCATGTTTTGGAAGGTAGCAACCATCTTCCCTCCCAGCAATGCTGCTGGCCCGAGGGATATGCACATCGGGGTCCCCAAAGGCATTAGCACAACCGCAGCTGCCAGGTGTGCTGGAGAGGGATGCTCCGCAACAGGCATGCAGACATCGGGAACTGCTGCAAGGACAAGAGGGCTTCCTGCAATCAAGATCCCTTTGGCTTTTTCTTTGCCTAGCAAACATCATGCCAGAGGGCATCACGAGCTCAGAGCAGGACTAGAAATCAGAAGTTTCTGGCCCCTGCAGTCAGACGATCAGGTATCCCACACGCCTGTCAAGACACAGAACATCTACAGAAAGGATGTGGACAAACTGGAGAGAGTCCAATAAAGGGCAATGAAAATGGTTAGAGGTTTGGGTCACGTCTTTTGAAGAGAGACTGAGGGAACTGGGCTGATTTAATCTGGAGAAGAGAAGACCGAAGGGGCTGCAAAGAGGATGGAGCTGGACTGGTCTCAGTGGTGACAGATGACAGGACAAGGAGCAATGGGCTCAAGTTGCAGCAAGGGAAGTTGAGGTTGGATATTAGGAAAAATTCTCTCATGAGGAGGGTGGTGAAGCACTGGAACAAGTTACCCCCAGAGAGGTGGTGCAGTCTCCATCCTTGGAGGTTTTGAAGACCCGGGGAGACCAAGCCTTGGCTGGGATGATGTAGTTGGGGTTGGTCCTGCTCTGAGCAGGGGACAGACCAGATGCAACCTCCTAAAGTCCCTTCCAGCCCTCATTTTCTATTATTCTATGATCAATAGACAGATCCATTGATCAATGGATGCCAAGATTATATGCCCGACTTTTGAAGGATTGGATCATACCAGTTAGGAAAACGAGTGAAGTCCAGTTAAGGACTGGAGTCCACGAAAGCTTTTACTACAGTGTCACTGGACTTCGCCATAAAATGTTTACAGGAAGCTCAAAACAGCCAAGAAAACTGGGAGTGAGATGCTTCCAAGCCAAAAGGAACCGCTATCTTGTTCCAAGACAACAGCAAACGACTTTCCCACCACATTTCACCATGGTGATTCTTGACCAGAGTTATTTAGAAACTGAGATATCAGTAATAAAGGAAAGCATTTGGGTTTTGACAGGTGCCACCTCTCGCAAAACTAGTGAGACACATGATTTTACACACACACACACACACACACACACACACACACACACACACACACACACACACACACGGGTGCTGCTACACTGAGTAAATCCATGCTACCTAGTCTAGTTTTATAACTGGTTCATGCTCATCTTAAACAGGAATTTAGACCGTAAGTATGAAAAGGGCCATCAAAAAGTTTAGAAACTATGCTTTAGCCAAGGTCATGCTCCATTCATGGAGATTTCTCTCAGACAGAATGAACTTGCCCATGCTGAAATCACAGCTGCCTAAAAGGAAAAATGTGCTGTACACTTGATGCCTGCTTTGCCTCTTCTCTTTCCAATTTCTTCTGGCAAATAACTCTGGGTAGAGCAATCAAGTCCTTCAGCTGTGATCAAGTTTAATCAGGAGGAGATCTAAACCGGCATGTGGATCATCATTAGGGTTAAGAATATTAATTCATACCAGTCGCACCTATTCGTATCAGTAATCGCCAAATGTTAAATGCAACAAGTAATGCACCTGTAACAGCAATTGCACATTTTTGATCTGCACATCAGTTGAAATCCTCTAACTCGGTAGTGAAAGACCAATTGTTTTTAAGCAAAGGGCCACAAATTTGAACAGGGACACAAAGGATGCCCCCAAAAATTCACAAAGATGCAATTTACTCCTGTTATTCAATCTCCCAGGGGAACGGTAAATCCAGACAAGTTAATTACCATTTCTTCCTCAGCTAATTCTCCATCATATTTAGAATTGCTTCAATAAAAAAAGTATGAAAACACCCTACATGTCCTTATATATGATGGTGCTTAAATAAGGAAGCAATTTAAATATGTATGTATAAAAAAATCTTGCTCTTAAGATAGCCTAGAACCCCCAAACTCCATTTTATGGTTTTTGTCATACTTTCCTGAGTTTATTTAAAGAAGCTTAGATTTTTTTTTTAAACATAAGTGCTCAGACTCATGTTTATTATGCCATACCTCTGGTGCTCTGCAAAAAATACCTCTGTTTGCATTTAGTCTAATATTTCCAATTGCTCTTCCCATTCATAGGCTCTGACATAGTGTGCGTCTCTGAACAGCTGTCTCCTTCAGAAATGATGGAGGTTTCCAATTATAAGTGTGGCTTCTACAGTATCGAGGGCGTACAGGTAGGGACAAAGCGAACAGCAGGAGCAGCCAGCATTGCTTTTGGCTGCCGTCAAGGCTATCTGAAACCAACAGGGACGCACGCAGAAAGTAGAACAGATGCACTATGTCCAAGGCACCGGTCTGAGTATTAAAATTACATTGCCCCCTGTTTACAATATTGCCACCTCATTCCTGTGGCTCCGGGCCCTGGGTTTTGGGTTGCGGTTATTTACAAAAACCTGACGGTTCCTATGAGGCTTTGAAAAATTGCTGGCCCCAAAGACTGTGATCTGGAATTTACACCGTAATCAAATCTTCAGAGAAACAGATCCTTGATGAAGCAAGGAGACATTCAGCAGAACTGCTAATGTTCACACTGGCGTCTGGAGTCTGACAGTGGAGCGCCTCCGCTCTCAGGGCAGAAAGGCCTGGCTTGCGAAATGAAAGGTAGTTCTTGGGTCAGGGAACAGCTCGCTTCCGGCAGAGGGTGATCGCTGAGCCCGGGGTGTCCCCGAGTAGCAATGGGTCCAAAGATGGCTTATGCTGCTCCCCACTCAAGTGGAAGTTGTGTTTCTTTTAACAGAACGGAGTCAGCCAGCAAGGCATCACCTGCACCGAGCCCAGCCAAGGAGCTGCGAGCCTACCACTGGGGAGGCAGCCCCAGCCAACTGGGGAGAGCTGGGGACTGCTGAACATCTGGACTCGGGCTGGCTGGAGGACTCGGTCTCTATGGTCTAAAGGGGGGGGGGGGGGGGTGTTAGATCTAGGGAGGCCCCGCTCCTCCATACTCTTGCCTAGACCTATGCACTGAAGGTCATGGATGTGATCTATACTGGCCAAAATGACAAAGAGACTTGCATACGGGAATGTCTGGACCCTGAGTTACAACATGGATCTGTGAAACTTGTAACAAACTGTGTCGCTCTAGAATTGGGCTGGTCAGCCACAAATTGACCCATTGGGCACCTGACCAGACCTCTTACAGCTACACCATGATCCAGAGGATTGACAATTGCCTACTCTAACCTCATGGCCGAAGCAGAAGTCTCAGACGTGTCTTAATGCACTTTGCTGACTTAAACACAGAGCACAGACTCCTGCTGCTGCAGCCACTTGGGCAAATACTGTAGGAGGTTTAGAGTTAGTTACCTGAATTAGTTACCTAGGGGTGTAGGTATGTGCACACTGGGGGCCCTTTCAAAAGGGGCTTCATCCGGGGTTAAAAAGTGGAGCATATCTGCTACATCTGAATCGTTCTCAGCTCATTCAAACTGAGCAATTCAAACACAACAGCTGCTGACAGTTTAATGTGTGTTGAAATGGCTCCAAATGAATGCAAGTCCACTCTTCATGAGTTCATCTTGCAGTTGACCATGCATGTTAAGGCCCTAACAACATTTGGACTGGGCTCTCGAGCTGGCAGTGCATCCGGGGGAATCAAGGTGCTTCCAGCAACACTGCTCCCTCTTTCCAATATTTTGTCTAGACTTGAGTTTACCAGTCGTCCACGTGCGGTTTTTGATGATCACTGCGTGGATCACCCACGGGTCTCTCCAATGACATTCACAGAAGTTTAGGGCTGGAAGGGACCTCATGAGATCATTGGGTCCAGCCCCCCTGCTTTGGGCAGGAAAGACTGCTGGAGTGGTATGGTGACTGGAGCTAGCGAGGGCAGCTTACTTTCATCTGGTACTTCTTTTCAATTCGTGACATGTACCCAGATGTCACAACAATGAGCACATTAAAAAAATCTCCTATTTAAATGACTGTTAAATGTGCCATTAAACTTACAAACCCTTCTATCTCCCGCAGGACCTCTTGGCACTTAAAAGTTTTATAGTATTTAGACAGACCTATTTCATTTGGGTCGCTTCCAGGAGTTCACTAAAACAAAAGCGGTGACTCACTTCAGCCCTGGTAACAATATACGGTTTACCATCTTAATAATTCACAAAGGCTAAAATGATACATCGCTGATTTCTAATGAAGCTAAAAACAACCGACATGCAACATCAGAAATACTGAGAAAACAACCCGGGCTCACATACTTGAGCGTTTCTGCTTCAAAAAGCAGAATGCAGCACTCTCTCCTGACTTCATTTGATGCAAATAGAGATGAGAGTTCATTGGCAGCAAGCTTTCTGGCAAATAAAGTCTTTGCAAAATGGATGAAAATCAGTGCCGAGGCTGTTTTCATCCAACACTTAATGTTCACGCACAGTCAACAGAATGGGAAAGGCAAGGCTGTTAAGAGGGAACAGGGGCTCAGTCAACAACCACAACCTGGCCTTTGATGCAATGTGCAACCCCCAGAGAACGTAACATTCAAGAGCAAACTTCTTTAAGTGGTGGCTCCAACCAACTTCAGTTCCTTCTCACGTACTCGAAAACCTGTCAAGTAAAGCTTCAAAAGTGAGGTATGTGGATCACTGCTGGCAACTCTCTGGAAAGCCGTAGTCTTTCTCTTTCAAGTACTGCCAGCATAGATCCCGCAGCTGGGACATCAACTAGAAGCAACTCATCTTAGAATCATAGAAAGTTAGGCCTGGAAGGGACTTCAGGGGGTCACATCTAGTCCAAACCCTGCTCCAAGCAGGACCAGTCCCAACTACACCATCCCAGCCAAGACTTTGTCTACCTGGGTCCTAAAAACCTTCAAGGATGGAGAGTCCACCAGCTCCTAGGGAGAAAATTCTTCTTAGTATCTAACCTCAACTTCCCTTGCTGCAACTTGAGCCCATTGCTCCTTGTCCTGCCATCTGCCCCCATTGAGAACAGCCCAGCTCCATCCTCTTTGCAACCCCGCTGCTGAAGGCTGCTATATTCAGTCCTCCCTCAGTCTTCTCTTCTAGACTAAGCCCAGTTCCCCCAGTCTTTCCTCACCAGCCATGTGCCCCAGCCCCCCAACGTTTTTGTTGTTCTCTGCTGGACTCTGTCCAATTTATCCACATCCTTTCTGTAATGGGGGGGCCCAAAACTGGACACGACTCCAGATGTGGCCTCACCGGTGCTGAATAGAGGGGAAGATTTGCTTCCCTTGATCCGCTGGTAACACTCCTACCAATGCAGCCCAGGATGCCGTTAGCCTTCTTGGCACCCAGGGCACACTGCTGATTCATATTGAGCTTTTTGTCCCGTCACCTCTAGGTCCTTTTCTGCAGATCTGCTGCCCAGCCACTCAGCTCCCAGCCTGTCCTGGTGCATGGGATTGCTCCATCCTAAGTGCAGGACTTTGCACTTGTCCTTGTTGAACCTCATGAGATTTCTTTTGGTCCAATCCTCCAATCTGTCTGGGTCACTCTGATCCTAGCCCTACCCTCCAGCATGTCTACTGCTCCCCACAGCTTGATGTCATCTGCAGACTTGCTGAAGGTGCACTGCATCCCATCTTCCAGATCGTTGATGAAGACATTGAACAAAACCGGTCCCAGGACTGACCCCTGGGGCGCTCCACTTGATACCAGCTGCCAACCAGACACTGAGCCATTGATGACTACTCTAAGCCCAATGCTCCAGCCAGTTTTCTATCCACCCTACAGTCCATTCATCCAGTCCGTACTTCCTTAGCTTGCCTGGGAGACTGCTGTGGAGACTGTATCAAAAGCCTTGCTAAAATCAAGGTACACTGCAACCACTGGTCTCCCTGCATCCCCAGAGCCAGTCATCTCATCATCAATCAGGTTGGTCAGGCATAACTTGTCCCTGGCGAATCCATGCCGACTGTTCCTAATCACCTTCTCCTCAAGTGCTTACAAAGGGATTCCTTGAGGATCTGCTCCATGATTTTTTCAGGGACTGAGGTGAGGCTGACTGGTCTGGAGTTCCCTGGATCTTCCTCCTTCCCCTTCTTAAATATGGTATTGTCAGTAGTAAATTTGTAAGTAGTTAAGAGCTGGTTAAGGGTAAACAAAACGATTGTCTAGCACTGAGAACCAGACTTAGAAATTCATTTTATGCTTTTATTCAGGGTGTTTTTCTAAGTAGCAGAAAAGCACTTCTGTAACCAATTTGCAAACTTCTTAAGCAAGGGGTTTGGACAATGTGAAGCGTGTATTTCAAGGTCTTCAGATGCAGAGATGTCTTCAGGGTTGTTACAGGTGATTATAACATTTGGGTATTATAGAAAACCAAGAGTGGCAGTCACTGGTGCTGTTGTAAATGCTTCAGATCAGACAGCAGAAGTTTTATCCACTTTGAGAAGCTGTGAGTCAAGATGAGCTCCAGTGAACCCTTTAGATTGACCCCTTATAAACTACAGTTATTTTAGACAAATTTCACACCGCCTCTGAATAATAGCTAAAAGCTCTTAGCAGCTAAGCTATTCATCCTACTGTTTCTTAGTGATAAGTGAAGTTTAGAGAAGAACATTTGGAAATTAATGGATTGGTTAAAATGGAAACTGGAAAAAAAAAAATCACTGTGTTTGGGATGCAGGCCTTAATAAAAGGGTGGGACCTTAAAACTTGGATCCCACAGGCTCCTGCCTGAAGTCGTTGCTGCAAGAAGAGTGGGGCTAAGAGGTAAATGATAAAAAAGCTTCTTCCCAAAGCTTCAAATGAAGTTTCTATTTACTTTAGCAAGCACTGGGGTTGACACTTCAGGAAGGAGGAGGTTCGGACGCAGCAGTGCTTTGGAACCATTTCTTCACAATATCATGTGCAAACACTGACGGTCTTCCTAGTCGATGCTGGTGAAGCAGATCTGGCTGCCAGATGCTCCATAAAATATGCAAAAGAGCCAGGGCTTCAATGATAGAGGTCTGAGCGCAGAAGTAACTGAATAATGCTCTTGTGAGAGAGCAATGTAGGGGCAAATTTGCCAGTGTTGAGAGTTTGTACCTCCCCAGGAAGATTTTTGGCAACCTACTGTAAATAGAGTTCAACAACATGCCAGCATCCAGGCTCAGGCATTTCACACCAAAATCTGATGCTCTTCCAGATCCTGTCTGATGATCACCCAGCCCCAGAACAGAGCTCTCACACTAGGCCATGGAGGCCTCAGAACAAGAGTGGACAAACCCAAATTGAAACTATTGAGTTTGGCCTGAACAGCGCCCTGTCCGGCTCCATGAACATACTGGCCCAAATGCAAAGTTATAACGAGTCAGCTGGACACGCAACATTGCTCTCCCTTGGCTTTCCTAACCAGTCTTGCAGGTTACAGATGCCTAAGAAAAATTGTCATATCCTCACTTTATGATGGTCTTATTGTAACTATAATGGGGAACCGAGTTTCAAAGTCAACCTTTACGGGTGCCAATCCTATACTGGTTTGATTCTTTACATTACAGGTAGCAATAGAGGTTAAAAAAACAAACAAAAAAAAAAGCCTGTGGGATATGCTCCCAAGGCTGCAGCCCCTAGGAAGAGGAGACAAGTTTTGATTCCAAGAAGACTTCATCAGTTTTATGCCTATGCTCGTCCGTGTGGTTTTCTGAACAACCTGTAACTTCCAGACAACTCCCAGCAGAGCCAAGACTTTATTTAAATTATTGAAACCCATTTGCCCGAAGAAAGCGAGTAGTGCTTTTGCAATCTATACTTCAGTGAGGCTGCCCCCAAGCCAACAAGGACATTTCTTAACAGATGTGGAAAAGAAAAAGCACAATTTAAAAGGCTGTGTGTATAGGGAGGGAGGCAGGGAGGGAGGGAGAGAGGGATTGTTTGAGCAATCTTTATGCACTGTTAAGGTGATATATTTGTTTCCTTCCTAGAGGTAGGACAGACAATAAAGCTAACAGCATATCTAAGACTAAAGCTGCCAAGCTACAAAACTCTACAAATAAGGTGAAAACCTGTAGCTCTCTCCACCTCCAAAAGAGGAGTTCACTTCACTTGCCAGCGAAGTGAGAAGTGGGTACAACAAACAGCAGAGAGATTGCTAACTGTTCTGGCACCTCACCTTAAATTGTTTTGGTAAAGAAAATGCATTTGTCCTAGTCTACAAGTTTTTTTAGGAGGGTGACCGAGTCCAAGATGCAGACAGCCGTTAAGTCTTAAACCAGCAGCTTAACAAAGCATTGTCTGCAGAGTGCGCAGAAGCAGACAAGGGAAAATGCAATTTCCAACCAGTGCTAAAGTCCAAATAATAGGGGATAATCTGGCGGTCAAATTAACTCAGCTCACTCATTTCATAAGTCATGCTGTAGCATATATCACCGTGATGCCACTCAAACGGTTCTGCTTAGTCCACATATTATTTTACAGCAGCTATTTCCAGAAAGGCTCATTTGCAAACTTGAAGAGTATAGGGCTGCTGCTAGAAGCAATTTTGTACGTACATACAAGCCCGTTCCTTACTCTATTGTTATTGTGAACTGCTGGAATTGAGGCAGATCCCACTACACGGCTGCGCACAGGAGTTAAGTTTTATGCCCATCAAGGCCATGTACTCAGACCCTGGTCATGGGATCTGCAGCTGAAAGACCACCATTAGGAAGGGTGAGTGACTATTTTGAGGATGGGAAGGTGCCCTGCACACAACATCCTATACATAGTGGGAGCAAGGGCACAATGGACTGAGAAAATATATATATATTTTTTTATAGGTATTATGTAACTGTTCACTAGGTTACTTTATTTATTAACTTGGTGTATTCAGGTAGGTCTAAATGAATGGGCTACCGGGGTTATTGACCAGAGCAGGAAAATAAAGAATGATCCAGACAGAGCAGCGGTTATCAACCTTTGCAGACTCAAGGCACCCTTCAGAACATGCCAGCTCCTAACCTGCATTCATTTTTTTAATAGTCAAGCAATTCTTTTGTTGCAAAGAACTCAGAGCACAACGGGTCCAAACGCTTTGAATACAATGATGAATTCCTACTTGAAATCTCTAGGTTTATTTTATGAATTATGTTTGCACACCTAACAGTGCTAACATTGTACAGCACCAGTGGCACCCCTGAAAGGATCTCAAGGCACCCCAGGATGTCGTGGTACCACGGCTGAGCATTACTGAGAGTCATCTTCAGGGTATACTGCTTCCATGGAGCTCAGGGAACAGTGGATGGCTCCACCTAGGCTAGATTGGAGTCCTCTTCACAGGGATAAGATTAATCCAATGAGACCTGAAACCTCAAAGACCCCCCGCAAAAGGAAAAGGGCTGGGGAAGAAACCAAGGGAGGCCGACAAGCAGGGAAGACTCTCGTGGAGACCGAGGGGAGCTTGCTGCAAGCTCTGAGGTTGGTTCCTTCTAACTTAGAAATGAGGAAATAAGTCTTGGCTATGAACAGAGAGGTTAAGCTCAGGTAAGGAACAGGCATGTAACTCTCTCTCTGGCTCCTGGGCTCGAGTGCTCTGTACCAGTAGCTGAAATAGCTGCAGAGGATACACAGGAGCTGCGTGAACTGTTGAATGATGTTCTAGGAGGCTGAAGACCCGAAGCCAGACAGCACTTGATCAAAACCTAGCAAAGGACAGGAGTGCAACTAGGTACCCAACTGTGACACGATATTTCAGCTGTGTCCACAACTGAAATGCTTATGTGATGTCTCGATGGGGAGTTGTGAGGGCCATATGAGAAAGCCTGGCAAGTTGCATGATGTACATGTATGCAAGCAGGTGGGCCAAACATCCCAGCCAGGGATATACTGTTGTCAGCCTTACCTGTGGGTATTTCATCACCACCTGGAGGGACCAACCTGCAGACAGGCCCTTGCTAGTCTGGGGCCGACTCAAAGCTCCAAAGAACATCTTTACTGGTGTGACACTGCTCAGAACCAGAGCAGTTGCCAACAATTGTATCGGAGAAGTTTTAAAGTCTTTAAAATGTCTTCAGGAGCTTCTAGCCTGAACTGAGAACCAGGAGGTTCATGTTTTTTGGGTTCCACCTTGCTGCGCGAGGCACGGTGGTATGGGAACGGGAGGGAGGAGAACTGGAGACGTCTAGCTGCCAACCTGCCCCCTGTGTCCTTGTCTGAGCGTGCATGGTGACACAGAGCAGACGTACTGCCCACGTGGACACTGCTACTCAAAAAATAATAATAGTAGTCTGGTCTCACGCACACAAAGCACCGAGACCTCCAACCAGGATCCCTACTGACACACATTCCAAAAACGAACTGCTTCCAATTATAACATTAATGCCTGGCTGTGTATCGTCAGGGCCCTCCTCTTCGTATTGTTCAAGCCCTGTAAATTAACTACAAGACTCAAGAATTCAAGCCCAACCCTGCATATCCCAGCTCCTTCACATCTTTGAATTGTGTGGGAGCTACTAACACTTGCCGTTTTTAGAAGAGTACTGAGAAGAGTTTTTCCATGGAGTGCACTGCTCTGCTTGACAATGCAGCCAAGATGCATACATTTTTCTTTCTCCTGCATTTAAATCTCCTTAACAGATTAACAAATCAACTCTCCTTGCACTTCCTTCTTTTATACTCCTCATAAAGTAGACTTGTGAGAAATGATAGCCAAAGTCAGCTGATTAATCATTCCAACATTGTCTTCAGCAGACAAGCTCCATTAAGAGCCATTTGGCCAGTCACTTGTGGATCCAATACAATTTGTGCCTCGTGCTATGCTATGGGGTATAGTAAACACACTAGAGGGGTAGGGAGCAAATTCAGGAGGATTTGGATAGACTGGGGAAGCGGGTGGATCAGAATAAGATGGAATTGGACAGGGATAAGTGCAAGGTGCTGCACCTGGGGAGAAAGAAGCACCAATACACTTAGAGACTGGCAAGTACCACGCTAAGTAGCACAGCAGTGGAAAGGGATCTCAGAGTCATCGTTGATGCAAAAATGAACACGAGTCGCCAATGTGATGAGGTAATAAGTAAGGCTAGCCACACTCTTGCCTGCAGTAGTAGGTGCATCACGAGCAGGTCCAGGGAGGTGATGCTTCCCCTCAATGCAGCACTGGTCAGGCTGCAGTTGGAGTACTGCGTCCAGTTTTAGGCACCGCACTTCAAGAGGGATGTGGACAACCTGGAAAGGGTTCAGAGGAGGGCTACACATACGGTTGAGGGCCTACAGGTAAGACCCTATGAAGACAGATTGAGAGACCTGAATTTCTTCAGCCTCCGCAAGAGAAGGCTGAGAGGTGATCCTGAAGGGTTGCCAAAATCTGGGATGGGCTTCCAAGGGAGGTGGTGCTCTCCCTTACCTTGGAGATGTTTAAAAGGAGACTAGAGAAGCACCTGGCTGGGGTTACCTGATCCCAGTGCTCTTTCCTGCCCAAAGCAGGGGATCAGACTCGATGATCTAATAGGTCCCTTTCGACCCTAGACATCTATGAAATCAAATCTATACACAAATCTGCATGCATACTAGCTCTTATATCTTTGTCACCCAAAAAGCTCGCGACTACAACTGGCCTGGAAGCTGTTCCCACCCTCCAAGAAAAATCTCCATGAAAATGGATTTTTAGTCTGCTGATTTCTGCAACAGAAACCCCAAAGCTTTAGTTTTCAAAACGTGACAGTGGGAAGTGAAAGATGAAAATAACAGTCATAAAAGCATGTACATACATACACCAGCAATAAAAACAACCTGAATATCAGGTGGGTTCTGGAACAGAAGCCCCAAAATTTTAGATTTCTAATTTTGTAAAAAATTGAAGTCTTGAGGGGAAAAAAAAAAAAAAAACAACATTTAGCTGGAAAGCTATTTTCTGTCGAAAAACAATCCAACAGTATAAAAACTCAATTTTTGTGCGTACATATACCGAGAGGGGGTGTGTGTGAAAACAATGGCAATAAAATTACGTACCTATGTATGCTAACAGTGTAAGAAATCCTGACTCTCAAAGTAATGGCACAACGGTTTATTATACAAGTTTCTGCCTTTTACTAGACCTTGTTTCGACTTTAAGAAACCGCTTAGCTCTCATCTTTGGTATTTTTAAATACAGACCCAAGACTATATAATCCAAGGCTAAAAGGTTATAGATATATAAACCAAGACTGAAACATTCTGACAAAGGTGGTCTTGGATTACATCAAATATATATAAAATGATTATCTCTCACGTACACAATACTTGAAAATACTCCCATCGCTGAACTGAAGACCTTCTTAGCCTCCACTCCACTCAAAACAACCTATTCAAATCCTGGCTTCATGCAAAATCCAAACTGCCTAGGGTTAGCTGCTAAAGTAGAAACGTAGGTGCTCACACACATTAATGGGGAACACAATACAAGAATCCAAAGAGACTAGACTGCATCATCCAAAAGACTGTCGACATCCTTAACTTCAGCATCCAACTAAAAAATTTCTCTTTGGACTGACAAACAGCTCCAGAGAAGTTTCCCATGGACAATAAATAACTTCTTAACTGACCACATAATCCAAGGACAGCTTGAGAAACTATCCTAAATTCTTATTCCTGTTTTCAAAGAAAAATAAGAGATGGGAAGAAGAGATAGCGAGTTGGTGAACTAGGCTACAAATCTATCTTCTTGCCAATGCAAAATAGCTCCCTGTAATATTTAAGTCCTCCACAGACCCCTTAAGGAGATCGCTTTATACACTCTATTATTAATCTGCCTGGAAATATTCCCTTAAGAGCTCCCTTTGTTTAGCAACTCTACACGAATGCCCTTTCGCCTTTCGTGGGAGCTAGCTTTGGGTTGCTCTCAGCAGTGGTCTGATCAGCCGCAAGCGCTGCTGTGACCTTTGGGTCAGAAACTGGGATAGTGGTGTGTCGGGATATTTGATTTTGGCTTAATTTCTTCCTTTAAGAAGGGTGAAACTGGACAAGCCTGAGCTCTGCTTATAAAATTAGCACATTTTTCAGGAAGCAATTCCTACTCTGAAGTGTCTGTCTTGCTTGTGTCTCCTACCGTTCTATATACAGGAAATTATTTGACTTGAGTCCATAAACTCTAGCTTATAAAGATGACTTCCTTTTCTTTTTTTTGTTTTTGTTTTTAGCGTGATGGTCACCTGCTTTCCCTGTCCAGCTTATAAACCACTTAACCCCTCATTTATACTTTTTATCTTGCACCTGCCAATGCAGCTCTTTTCCTGACCTTGAGAAAGCACCTGTATATATATTCATCAAAAATCAGGGGGTGCAGTCCTTTGTTGGGAAAGGAGCCATCTGAGTTTCTACTCCCTTTAAATCACCTTATTTGTATTTGTTGCATCTCTGGCTGCACTTTTGTCAAAATACAAAAAGTCTTTTGCCTAGCACAACCCAGGAGATCGCTAAAAATACAAGTGGACTCAGGCAGTAAATAGTTCCCCATCACCATCGCAAATAGGTGGGAGGTTGGGGGTGGCAGCTGGAGGTTGCTCACCGAGGTAGTTTCAGCAACTACACAGTAAAATTGTTGCGGCTGAAAGTGAAGGATGAGCCACAGATGCGTGGCTATAATGGGTAGTTCCCAGACAACCATCACCCCAGAAGCTGATTAGTACTAAATTAAACACAGTATATATAATCAGGCTCGCTCTCCCTTGAAATGTATGTACAGAACCTAGCACATCTAGCCTCTAAAACATCATCTTTGCCCAAGCCCATTTCCCCTCCCCACTCCAATCCAGGGAGTAACCAATTACCTTTGGACAGGTGATCTCAGTCTGCTGGATCATGATAAGTGCAGATGCAATCAGAGCTCCTTGACGCACGTAATTCACGGGATCATTTGTCATTGGCTCGAGCAAATTAATTGCTTCCTAAAAACAAAAACAACACCCCCCCTCCATGTTAACCTTATTTACTTTTCAAACACCAGGCTTGCTGCAAGTTTATTAAATTAGAGCCATAAACTATAGTTTACTTTATTATCTACGTTTTGTCCGCCGTTAATATCGGAGTAAACACAGGAGAGATTTGCTTTCATTCAAGGATCAAAAAGTTATGAAAGGAATTTAACTGCTGAACAAAGGCTAGTGTCAGAATTACAGAAAAGTGTTGCAGCTGTAAACAAGAATGCAAGATGTATTTTGCAGGTTAGAATTCCTGACATCTTCTCTCAGTCTTTAATAAAGATTTCTTCCACCGATTATATATACACTGCTTGCCCTTCTATGAGTGGAGATTGCTAAGGGGTATCTTCAGAACTTACAACTGCTTCTTCAGATTTGATGGTTTACCGTCAGAAACCTTCCTGGCCAGGTCATGTGCAAAGCTAATAGATGTATTGAAAAGAATGCATTTCTAAAGCACTTATCAACAAGCATCATCCAGACACTGACTATGGATTGTGAAAAGTCGCAAAAGCTATCCAGGAGAGAGAGTCTATTGTAATGCATGTTGGTGATGGATACAAAGGGCTCTTGTTCCTCTCCAAAGCGAGTGTCAGTATGGTGTGCGAAGGAGTTACTACATCTGAAAATTTACATTTCCAAACAGGGCTCCTCCGGGTTCTGGGGATGTGCATAACCCATCAGAAAAGGGTGTTGTATAGCTGCTTGTACATGCATATGGTCTCCAAATGATACGTCTGCAGAGTGGTATTTATGTGGTGTAGAAATACAGAATGCAGGGGGTTGTGACCAAATGAGATCGTTACTCAGACTCCATCCTGTGGTGGGATACTCAAAGAACTCCCATCCCTTAATCACTATGCTACCACTTTCTAGCAATTAGGATGGAATCTAGCTAGCAATCTGTTGTGCAGGCTTCCACGTTGCCAATACCCCACCACAGACGTAGATATCTAGAAATACATCAGTAGGAGACTCACTGAGAAAGGCAGCTTGATTTGAATCAAAATACTAATAAAACACTAATTCTAGGAGTTACACTGAGAATCAGGCTTACTTTTTGCCACGTGAACTTTCTGTATTGATGTGGTTGCTTTTAAAAGGTTGGGTTGTACCTCCTTGCATATACTGCTTTGTGCCCCATTTGTACGATTGCACGCTTTCAATACTATTTATGGACTGTGTGCAATGGAAGTACTCGTCAGCCTAACAAAAAGCTTAACTTGATTTCCAATCTCCCAACTTAGCGTTTAAAACATGGTGAAAGAAGCCCCAGAAGACGCATTCCAACATAAACAGATGCTTCAGATCTTTACTTGAGAAACAGAGTACAGAACCTCAGCCAGGCAAGTTCTATTATCTTGATCATACAAATTAACTGGAAATAAAACAGACTTGGATTGTAGGACTAAGAACATTTCCATTCAATTAACTTGTCAGATGCCACATGTCAAAGAACATTAGATCTTCAGTGCCATGGCTTCCAGCATGCTTTCTAAGCTAGTAAGCATCACAGGCAAGTTAGCTAAAGGCAAAAAAATAGAGCATGTCACAACCATGTGTACTTCATAATGTGGGTCTCATTGTTCATGCATGTGTATGGTTATCAGAGGATGGAAAAATGGATTACTAGCACCGGCTGGGAAGGAGTTCTGCTGGAGAAAGGGATGGTGCTTAAAAATGCAAATGAAGTTAATGACCTTTAGAGTTCATTATAAAACCTGAGGTCTACTATTTTGGTTGGTTAAAATGTAGTTCCTTTGGAGCAATTAAAAAAAAATGTATTTCCACTCATTATACTAACAAATAGACTTCTCACCTCTTGAAAAGAAAATAATTCTCCAAGTACACTCGGATATTTAAAGCACAGTATATTCAACGAATATTAATTTCAGGCACTTTACTTTGCTAAGTGGCTATCATGTGAATTATGAACAGGCTTGGCAGGATTTGATTCTTATCGATAAACGATTCACCCAGCACTCACAGACTGATGAAAAAAGATTTCCGTCAGTAATCATCAAAATTTACATAAAGGAGACATAAAAAAGAAAAAAAATCCAGGATAGAGGTAAGGAAATTTGAGGCAGGGACACGCACGCATGCACGCAAGAGCTGGAGGCCATGCCAATAAAGCATGCATGTAAAACTTGTTTCACGTGACATTTTTGCACGAATATCTCTCCAGAAAGCAAGACAGCAGAAGGATTCTTGGTGCAGGAGCTGGTGGCTTTTTCTCCTTACCTTGTTTCCAGTCCCAGCACAGCAGATGCCCAGAGCCATTGCTGCCCCATAACGCACGTGTGGGTTGTAGCTCTCGGAGAGCAAAGAAACTACGCTTGGACACTGCTCTGGAGTCCTAGAGGGAGACCAAAGGAAAAGCTTGTGTTATTATATGATTTGAGAATCTGGAGATTGTGTGCCTTGACCACGCCGAAAAGATAAGCCTTCCTTCCACACAATCTGCTCATTCTGCATGTTTCTAATTCAGCTTTTCAACTAGGCTAGAGAAGGACAGGCCACGGACGTGCCTGGGAGAACATCTGGGAAGGTTCCCCAGCAGCAAGCTCCAGCTGAGACAAAAAAGCTACCAGCACCATGTATAGCCAGAGACGCACGGCTCCTACCCTGAACAGATCATTTCTCATGGGTTTTTTTTAAAGGGATTATAGTTCTGGGATGACATACTAGTACAAATGCAGCCCATGCCTTTCTGCAGCTCACCTGAAGCAAGGGGAAGACAAGTTCAGCCTCCATGTACAGTGTCCATCAACAGATACCTCACACAGACCACTTCAAACATGCCACCAACCCTGTAGGCCAGCCCACCACAATAGTGGCATTTCTAACCTGTGGCCAACAGCACCGAGAAGACTCCCATTTTCCCCTGCAGCAGGCTGAGAGCATGAAGTTATCATTGCTGATGCAAACACTACCACAAATATTCAAATATTTCACTTCCCTGGCACACCACACAGCCCTTTAACAGCTGGGGAATCCTCATTTCACTCCTACTTAAAGGTCACATTTTATCACTTAATCCAGTACCTGCCAGGTTCCACATTTCATGAGCAGCAAAGCAGTTTATTTATTTATTTATTTTAAGTAAGCCTCTCAAAGCGATTTCCCTCTGCAGTGGAGGAGACCGCATTCTCGCAACTCAAGTGCGTAACTCAGAAGCGCTACAAACTGCTCTCAGACTTGTCAAGGCTAATCTTTTAAGGTTAGCTGGCTTGGCCACTCTGACAGTAGCAATATATGAATGTGGTTAGCACGTGCATGTGCCTGAAAGAGAGAGAAAGGAAAAGTATGAGGTGCAGTGAATGGACTGAACCGACTACCCAGCTTTTTTCTATAGTGTCAGTCATCATGTTACCTAGGACAAGAGTCTTCCTACACTCCTTTCTGGCCTACTCATCATTAGAGGGGATGGCTGTAACTTTAAGTGAGCTTCAGTCGCCCAAAACTTGTGCTTTACATGTGCATGTATATATGTACCTGTATATACCTGTACCATGCTTGGTCTATAAGGTTCCAATCTATCCTACCCTCCATGCAGTTTTCAGACAAGATTTCCACCATGCTCTGCAGCGATACTCTAGCCCAATTTTACACCGACATGAAGCAAGCTAAAGATGTGAAAACAGAGCGGAGAGCCAGGAATGCTTTAGGTTCAAACTTTGGTTACGACTCACTCAGCAAATTTGGGCCGTTGGTTTTGTTTTTCCACAGCACAGGTCCCCGTCTGGGACAACGGGAATGATCCAGCTCCTCCCAGGTGACGGGCGTTATGAGGAGGATCAGTCAGTGTTCGTATGTAAAGACATGGCAGCCTCTATTGCAGCAGTTCTCAATCTTTTTCAAGTCAGGGTGTCCTCAGCCACTTTTCCAAATGTGGTGGTACCCACCCCCGGTTGAGAACCACTGCCTCCGCTTGCCTCAGTACTTCTCAGCCAGGGGGTTGTCCCACCTTCTCACCTGTATTAGGGTTTTCTGGCAGGAGCAAAGGGGGTAACTAGTTTAGTCTCCTGGGCAAAACTCCCCTGTGCCCCTGTGGGGTGGAAGGAGGTTGGTTTTTACCTGCCCTGGGGGGTCCCTGCACCCAGTTCCTGCAGTTGGGCTGTGCAAAGAGCTGCTCCAGCCCAGCAGGACCCCTCTGATTGATCAGTGTAAAGGGCTCCAAAGCTCAGCATCATCCCTCCAGATGGGCAATGCAGAAGGCTGAGGCCAGAGCATTTGGCTCTTGTACAGCCCTTGCGGATCCGACCGTGTGCTGCTCCCAGAAACAGAGGAGTGCAGGACAGACCCATCTGCCAGGCAATCTTCTTTCAGCAGGAGCATGTGCAGTAAGGGTGCAGAAGGAGCACAGGCTCCAGTTGCGGTTGCTCTCTTTGATCCATCTTTGCAGGAGGCACCCATGTCACAGCCCCCTGGAAGCTGAGAACCGCTGCTCTGGTGTTAAGAGACAGTCTCGTACCACACAGGCATCGGAGAGACGGGGGAGCCACGCAAAGGAAAAAGGATGCTCTAAAATTCAAAGGTTGGCTTCTTATTTAAATATATGTTTCTATTTATATATATTTATGCTTATATATTTATATATAAATATATGCTTATACTTGTATATATTCTTATTTAAATATGTGTGTCACATTTTCCATTTTATACAGGAATGATCATACTCAAATACCTACATCCCTCAGGTGTGCAGAGACATCCAGACCACTTTTCTTCCTACCACTACTCCCAACAGCCCTCCTCCCACATCCAACCGAGTGTCCACGGTTAGTTCAAATGCTGCTGAAGCAGTTCAGCTTGACCACCCCACAGTAAAGGCGGCAATTAGTCAGACAGGGGTAAGATAGTGATGAATTTGGGGAGGCTGAACACTTCCTCCCATCCCCTTCTATCAGTGGCCTATCTCCTTATGAGGCTTCCTCCACGAAATGTCTAGCCAGCAAGGAGTGATGGTCTAGGGCAGCACTTTTATAAGAACAAAAATAGCTTGGGGAGGGGGAAGAGCCAACAAAAAGGGAACGACGCTGAGGTTCAAGAGAAATTCATGGGGAGGGCTGGTAGCTCTGTCGCCTTTAAGATGCAACCGTGACAAGGAATGGAAATAGAGGGGCAGAGGGGAGGATCAGCTAAAAGCAAGCAGCGCTGGCAGTAGGTGCGAGGATGAGCGACTCAGACGTACATAAAATGCCCTGCTGACTGCCTGCTCAAATAACAGCTTGAATGCTGACAGTGCCCTTAAAAAATGAGCTGCTGTGCAGACTGGGAATGACGAGCCTTTTAATAAATGAGTGTAAGCATTTCACCGTGCCGAAGACTCAGGCCAGTGCACAACAACTTAACACCCTGGTGTTTGCTTTACTTCAGCAAGCGCTCGCCAGGCGGCTCGTGCGACAAAGAGCACAGAAACATCTGCTGGCAAAGAAGCTGTAACGTCCCTCGCAGGCACCGACGTCCACGTATGTGACTCATGTTGCGAACCTGGCTTGGGATTGACCACCTGTGAGAAGATCTGGGAAGGTCTTATTTAAAAAAATAAATCAGGATTAAATCTAAGCCAACTGTAAATTTCAGTTGTAAATGGGTTATTTCTAATAATCAAGGAGACTTGCTACGACTGTTTTGAATACTCTTATACACATACTCCATTACTACAGCAGTCAAACAGTCTCATAGGTGGTCTCATGTGCACCCGACTACCAGGGGGCAAAAGAATGGGAGAGAGGCAGGAATGAAGTCTGATGATCTTTTCCAGACACTTGAAACATTCATAGCTAAATGCACCTTTCTAAGTACTGAAAATAAAATAACAACCAAGCAGATGAAAATATTAATCTCTGGTGAAAACAGTCTCTCATCACCTGCATGCATGGTGGAGGCAATGCCTCCCCTCTTTGCAACTACAGATCTCACCCCAGGCTAGCTTCATCAGAGAGCTGACTTCTGAATTGTCTGTGCACATGCACACATCCATCTGGTCTGTCCTGCTCAACACCTGGCTCTTTGGCTTGGAAAAAGCTTGAGATGACTGAAATATGGATGTGCCAATCAACTGCAGAGGCCAAGCCATCTGGGGAACCCCACTTCCTCTATGAATAATCCAGGGTACCCCACAAAAGTCACCCTCATACTTCCTCACCATTTGAAGAATTGAAAAACCCCAGAATCCTAGGACATCGGACATCAGACTGCGACTGGGAGCTATGGTAGGAGACAAAGCCCTGCAAAGCAGCTTTACAAAGGGAGAACATCCTGGTATGAGAGGGGGAAATTAAGCATCAGTGTTTAAGCCGTAACACTCGCTAAGCCCGTTCTGTGGGTAACAGGCTTATAGTATTTGACAAATGACCCCAAGTGGGAAATCTGGAAACAGAGGAGTGCAATAGGTTTGAAGGACAAACCTTCATAAATCATAGATAGACACAGGAGGGATGCCAGACAACCTACTGTTAGCGCAGACTTAGTAAAGGGGCACTTGGAGGGGCTGGATGTGTTCAAAGCAGCGGGCCCGGATGATCTTCACTCAAGGGTGCTGAAGGAATTGGCCCGTGTCATAGCAGAGCTGCTGGCACGGCTGTTCGAGCACTTGTGGTGCTCCGGTCAGGTCCCAGAGGACTGGAAAAGGGCCAGTGTGGTCCCTATTTTCAAGAAGGGGAGGAAGGAGAAATAGGGAAACTATAGGCCAGTTCGTCTCACCTCGATCCTTGGGAAAACTCTGGAAAAAATAACATTAAGGACCACATTTGTGGGAGCCCAGCAGGGGAAATAATGCTGAAAGGAAATCAGCACAGATTCAATGCAGGCAGATCCTGCCTGACTAACCTTGTTTCTTTTTATGACCAGGTCACAAAATGTGTAGACGCAGGAGTTGAGGTAGATGTCATCTACCTAGACTTTAAGAAGGCCTTTGATACGGTATCTCATTCTGTTCTGGTAAATAAACTGAGCGGCGGCGATGTAGATAATTGCACGGTCAGGTGGGTGACAACTTGGCTTAGGGGCTGCACCCAGAGAGTGGTGGTGGACGGGTCGGTATCGACCTGGAAAGATGTGGGCAGCGGGGTCCTGCAAGGCTCGGTCCTTGGACCGGTGCCGTTGAATGTCTTCATCAGTGACTGGGACGAGGGCGTGGAGAGCACCCTGTCCAAGTTTGCATATGATGCCAAATTATGGGCAAAATTAACGCACCAGAGGGTAGGAAACAGATCCAGACGGATCTGGAGAGGTTGGAAAAATGGGCAGAACGAAACAGGATGCAGTTCAACAAAGACAAGCGATGCACCTGGGCAAAAAGACCCACCAACACACTTCCAGGCTGGGGGACGACCTTCTCAGCAGCACAGCAGAAGGGGATCTCAGAGTCATAGCTGACTCCAAGGTGAACATGAGTCGTCAGGGTGACGAAGTGATCACTAAAGCTAACCGTGCTTTATCATGCATTAGCAGGTGCACGACGAACAGGTCCGGGGAGGTGATCCTTCCCCTCTATGCGGCACTGGTCAGGCCATAGTTGCAATACTGCGTCCAGTTTTGGACGCAACACTTCAAGAGGGATGTGGACAATCTCGAGAGGGTTCAGAGGAGGCCGCTCATATGGTCAGAGGCCTGCAGGCAAGGCCCTACAAGGAGAAACTAAGGGACCTGGATCTCTTCAACTTTTGCAGGAGAAGGCTGAGAGGTGATCTTGTGGCCACCTATAATTCATCAGGGGAGGGCAGCAGGGAATAGGAGATGCTTTGTTTACCAGGGCACCCCTGGAGAAACTAGGAACAATGGCCACAAATTGACGGAGAGCAGATTTAGGTTGGACATTAGGAAGAACTTCTTCACAGTGAGGGTTGCTGGGATCTGGAATGGGCTCCAAGGGAGGTGGTGCTCTCCCCTACCCTGGGGTCTTCAAGAGGAGACTGGACAAGCACCTGGCTGGGTCATCTGCCCC
>NW_005842035.1:1882649-1885521 GCF_000455745.1 Alligator sinensis | reverse complement strand
TCTTTCCTGCCCAGACAGGGGGTCGGACTCGATGATCTACTCAGGTCCCTTCTGACCCTAAAAATCTATGAATTTATGACAAAGGAGACCAACTATGACCATCTAACCTGACTTCATGCATAAAACAGGCCAGTTATTCTACTCAGTAATTCCCACCTTCAGCCCACCAGGCCAGAGAGAACCAATGTTGTAGAAAGGTATCCAACACTGACGTTGGGAATTAAATTATCTTTAATAGACAGGGTTCCTTCCTTCTGCTGCTAACAGTTCTGAACACCAGCTTTGCTCAAGCAGCTCACTCAGCAATTCTTTGAGGAGAAAATAGCCAACAAGAGAGTTGTCTTATTCAGCATGACAAAAACTGGCTAAGCTAGCCCACCCTCTCTCTCTTTGGATACTTCTCAGGCGCTGATCTCAATATGGGCAAGTCTGGTTTTGGAACACAGCCACAAGCCAAACTCTCCACAATTCTTCAGTCTCTACCTTTCCCCATTTTAACATGGGATCAAATCAGGGGAATTTATTTAAAAGATGAACTGGGAAGCCCTTTAATGCTCTGCACTTATATTTAGGGTTCAGCATTTTTCATACAAGAGCTGGCACGTTACACTGCTTTGCATTATTAAGGAAAAAAGGAAAATTACTGACATTTTAATGTGTGTCCTAGCAGAAGGCTGATATGCGAACAAAATTCTAACACCAGTTGGGCTCAGAGGATTAGCAATGCATCACACAAGCTTGCAGACCTAGGTCACAAATCAGGAGTGTAATGACTGAGGACTGCTCAGCAGGCTCCTAGGGGTGCACCGGTAGAGCTTGGGGGTCAATACCGATAGCCAATTTTTAAGAAGGCATATTGGCCGATACCGATCCCACTTCCGATACACAGCCTGGCAGCTTGAAGAGCTGCGTGCAGATGGTAACTCTGTTGTGGTGGAAGGGGAGGGGGGAGGGAAGGGATGGGGGGGGCAGATCAAGGCCCCTGCAGGCCCCGCGAGGGAGGAGGGGGGGGGGGGGGGCGCCCCCTGCCGCTGCGTGCAGCCCAGGAAGGCATGGGGGGGTGCCCCCAGATCTGCATAGGCGGGCCTGCAGCAGAGATGGCACCAGGCTCTTCCCAGCATGTTGGGAGGGGGAAAGGAGAGGGGTGCTGGGCTGGGGCCGTGCTCGGGATGGGTGGAGGCAGCTGCAGCCCCCCAACCCCCACCCCCACACACAGATCCAGGGGCACATGCCCCCCCCCAGGTGTGCATAATGGTGGGAGCCACCTCCCCCTCCCTGCACCCCCCAGACAAGCTGCAGCCCCAGCCCCAGCCCTACTCCCTCCTTCACCGCAGGGGCCTTGATCTACTCCCCCCACACTCCTTCCCTCCCCTTCCCCCACAACAGACTTACCAGCTGCACGCAGCTCTCCAAGCTGCCGGGCTGTGCTCCTCGCCACCTGTGCTGCGCTGCGGCTGCACACGTGCCCGGGCATTTATCGGCCCAATTATCGGCTACATCAGGCCGATTTCCGATATAGTAAATTTTCTTTGCATCTGTGCTGATTCGATATCAGACCGATGTATCAGTGCACCTCTACAGGCTCCAGTCCAAATTTGAGTTGTTCAGATCTGAGTGGGCCAATGTCCACTTTCCAAAAGCTGCCCACACAACTGGCAACCTCTGACAATTGCCCCATTAGAAGGAATGAAGGCTGAAAGAGCCAAAGACTAATCGACTCTCTCAGCCCTTCAGAAGACTCTGCTGGGGTAGGATGAGAGCAAATCTGATGATGCCCATGACAGTATGATCTTACTGCTCTGGTGCCTGTTCTGTGCATCGAAAGCGTCATTCTCCAGAGCATGATCTGGCTTGTTTCAAAAACATTAACAAAGAAATGGATTTAAGAGAGTCAATAAAAACAGTGAGGAGATGACTAATTTTTTTTTTTTTAATTAGGTTTCCTCACCAATGAAGTCCTCTGGAAATCTCTGAAGAGAAGCAAGTGGTACATGTAGCTAAAGATTTCCAACCACTCCTGAAATAAGCTGCCAGGACTGATGCAACCTAAAAGGACATCTTAACCTCGTTATCCAAACCACGCGACCTAGTTTAACCATTATGTCAGCTCCTGGAGAGGCTGACCTACCAGAAATGGATCACTCAGAAGTAGCACCAGTTTTCCATGCCAACACAAACATTTTTCAGAGAAGCAAAAGCTGAGGATTCCCTCCCTGCACCCTGAGAAACAAGAAGGAAAGAGTTTTTTCTCTAAATCCACAATGCAAATATTCATATAAGAAAAGCAGAAAGTTGATTCATGGCAAGTTTGTGAACAGAACCCTGCTCAGAAAAAGGAGGTCAGGTATGGATCATGAATGGGCTCTGTAATTTCCTTCCCTTGCCATTGAGACCCGATTCTTCATCACATCTCCGCTGCGATGTGGTAATGCACTGAGGCTTCCCTGGAAGATCAGAGGGGCTGCTTCTGCTGCAAAAAGCAAATCACAAAAGCTTAGCGAGCTGTGTCTACGAAGGTCTCACAGGCACAAAGACCAAGAACACACACACAGGTATGTGCACCCTCGTCCCATTCAGCTGCCTCCTACATGCAGTCATTTTGTGGAACGTGTGGCCGCAGGAGGTTGCAGAGCAGTGGTTTTCAGCATTTTGAAATCAAGGCACCCCTGGCTAGATTCAAGGCACCCCCTGGAACAGGTCAGCTCTTACTTTGACTGCACCAAAATACGAGACTGGTTCTCCTGTTGCAAAAGACCCTTCACGGTAAGGATGGCCAAAATTTGGGATGGGCTTCCAAGGGAGGTGGTGTTTCCCCTACCCTGGGGGTCTTTAAGAGAAGGCTAGATAGGCATCTGGCTGGGGTCATGTGACC
>NW_005842035.1:1856643-1882618 GCF_000455745.1 Alligator sinensis | reverse complement strand
CTCTTTCCTGGATAGGCAGGGGGTCGGACTCGATGATCTGTTGAGGTCCCGTCCGACCCAAACATCTACGAATCTAGGTCAGAATACTTTTAACACCAGGAATTCCCATTTAAATCTCTGGGTTCATAGGCGACTGGTAGGGGGTGCCCCCCCGATAGCCGACACTGATGATGTCGGTAGGGCTCGCGCCCCTCCAACAGGGCCGCTGCCATCGGCGGCTCCTGGGGGTGCCCCCCCCAGATCCAGGAGGCAGTAGTCACCCATGTCTGGCTTTAATTTTGTGAATTATGTTTGCACGCCTAACAGTGCTAACATTGTATGGTGTCCTGCAGCACCCCTGAAAGGTTCTCCAGGCACCCTGGTTGAGAACCACTGCTGCAGAGGCAGACAGCATAACCAAGTGCAAAGAGATTCATAGATTCACAGATGTTAGGGTGGGAAGGGACCTCAATAGATCATCGAGTCCGACCCCCTGCATAGGCAGGAAAGAGCGCTGGGTTTAGATGACCCCAGCTAGATACTCATCTAACCTCCTCTTGAAGACCCCCAGGGTAGGGGAGAGCACCACCTCCCTTGGGAGCCCGTTCCAGACCTTGGCCACTCGAACTGTGAAGAAGTTCTTCCTAATGTCCAGTCTAAATCTGCTCTCTGCTAGCTTGTGGCCATTATTTCTTGTAACCCCCGGGGGCGCCTTGGTGAATAAAACCTCACCAATTCCCTTCTGTGCCCCCGTGATGAACTTATAGGCAGCCACAAGGTCGCCTCTCAACCTTCTCTTGCGGAGGCTGAAAAGGTCCAGTTTCTCTAGTCTCTCGACTAGAGGGAGTAGACAAATAAATGGAGGACAGGTCCACTGAGAACCCAGAGCGATATATCCTCCTGACATCTATAAACCAATGCTGGTTGATGACAAGGCAGGTATGACAGAGGATGGATCACTCTAGACATGCTCCTCATATACTCTCCTTCTAAAGCTCCTACTACCTGCCACGGACAGAAACAGGCCATGTGTTGTATAATAATGCTGGGACTAGGCCCACCAAAAATTACAAGCATCTCCCTCTCCCCCTGCAGTGGGAACTGATGTAACAACTGATTTTGTGAGAAACACGCAAGAAAGCAGGAACAGGGGTGCATGTTAACAACTAGGGTACCAAAGGGGGACAGCAAGGAGAGAACCCACTGCCCAACAACGTGCCCAGACAAGGGAAAGCAAGACAACTCCACAACTATTCACGTTCCCTCCAGCCATCATCTCCTTCCTGGTCTGGTCGATGGTCAGGGTCAGGAGCAGATCAACCAGAAAGTCCTGGGATGTTGCTGGGCTACAGATGAGGTGAGGTTGGAGACAGGCCTATTTACTAGGTAGGGTCAGTGGGCCTAGTCCAGGGGAGGGCAATTATTTTAGGCAGAGGGCTGCTTACTGAGTTTTGGCAAGCCACCGAGGGCCACATGACAGGCAGCCAGGGGCAGATGTATATTAATTTTCTAAATTTTTTAGGGGCCCTGCAAGCTGGATAGAATGGCCTGGCAGGCCGCATCCAGCCCGCGGGCCAGATTTTGCCCACCCCTGGCCTAGTCCTACCAGGAAACTAAAAGCCTCCCTTATTCAAAGGGAGGCCACCAAGTGTGTTGTACACGCTGAGTGCATGGGACAACAAGAGAGAAAATGGGGTTGGGAGTGATGGTGTCTGCTGAGGTGCAATGGGGCAAGAAGGGTGGAGGTAGGATACTTCGCTAGGCAGACCATCAGTCTGACCCAATATGGCATTTCTTATGCCTCCCTTCTCCATAAAGCATAGGAAAGTGACTGTAGGGTATAACAAAAACTTAGATCCACCTCTGCAGCTCCCAAGGTCTAGTCTGCTCATGTTCTTCTATCAGGTCTCATTCAACACAAGAACGGTGCATCTCGTTACATCCTCTCCGTTTTCTAGACTATGTACCCTTTGGGCCAGAGACTTACTTTACCACCCTGTATATCTCACTGATACTTAAATAAGCCATTAATATACATAAAAGGTAAGCAGCTGCCTGCACAGACACAAAGACGGCTGAAAGCAAGCCATCCTAGTACACATGATCAGCACTAAAAATGGAAGTGTCTGAACAATCGCTAATGTTAAATACACATTTTTTTTAGACTGTAAATATTTAAGGACCTTACAGCTAAACGAAAAGCAAGATGCCAGAAAATTAAAAGAACAATGCCAAATATACTTTAGAAATCTCTTCATTAATTCCCCCAGCTCATTTTTTCAGTGGGCTCTAAATATTTATGACTTTTCAAATTATTGGACTACTTAATAAATCATCCAATACGGAACTATTTCTGTACACTGGATGTCCCACGCTACCGTGACAGATGGCTTGGAAAACCAGGGAGGTTTCATTTCAGCTGTGAACGAGTTAACAAAGCAAAAATACTGAGACCTAATGACAAAATCTAGTGTCGTTTCTACAAAGGAAAGAGCTGATGGCACTTTATAGATAATATAATCCATACCAAGCAACTGAAGATATAAAACAGACAAAGGACGGGGGAGGAGAAAAGCAACCAAGTTAAACATTTTTTGTTTCTGTTGGCAAGCAATTTGTAAATCCCCTGGTCTTCTGTTTCAAGCAATTTTAAACCTTTTCAACATCCCAATTCCCTGCTTGGAGTATGCGTCCGCTCTCCTGTGTGTAATGCAGCCTCAATCTCTACAGTAGTTTTTTCCTCCCCCTAAAACAATTCCCGTTCAGTATACAGGGCCAGCTAAGTTGCGGGAACTTCTAAGAAGCTCTGCTTTATGTGGATGCAACACACATCAGTCACAACTATTCACATTTTTTCTATTGTGAATGGGGTCTAAAGCAAATAAAATGGAATTAATGATCTGGGAAAAGGAGGTAGCAGCAGGTGGAAAAAATCTACAGATGGTCAAAATTATTTAGTTTGGTCGATTGTAGAGAAGGCTAAAGAGAATCTGAGCGGGACATAGCAAGAGCAGGTGAGGGGGGAGAAAAAAACAGGTAAAATGAACAGGCCACGCGCAGCAACAATATTCATGTTGAAAGGAGTAATGGAAATTGGTTCTCTATTAACTAATACTCACGGAAAACATAGAGGTACAATTGACAGGTCAACTTCTGCTCAAAGTGAAGGCAGTCAAGAAAGTGTTAGGATGTTAAAAAGAGAGATAAGAAGCGTACAAATCAGTTTTGCCCCAGATAGGGCAGTACCGAGTTCAGTTCTGTTCCTCTTTCCCAAGAGAAAGAGACATTCAGCGATGGTGAAAATGATCAGATGCGTGTAAAGGCCAATTTAGAGAGACTTAACCATTGACTTCACATTCAAGGTATAAAGGAGGTGATATGGAAAGGCATAAAAACAATGGTGATATGGAAGCTTCTCCTACTTATTCTGTAGCATAACAACAGTAGGAAATGCACTGGGTTATGCCACACATTGTCAATTGTGGGTTTCCTTGATCTTTCCCGCACCAGCCAGACTGAATACTGGGCTGGACAGGCCATGCGTTTCATCTGCCATGGCAAGTCCTGTTCACCTCAAGACTTGCTTCCTTTGGCGCTGGTGTCCGAGTGCTACCCTCTGCTCCTGCTCTCAATTAGACTTCAGAGCATCATGACTAACTCAGGGCTGGGAAAACAAAGCAGAAGTCTGGTTATTTTGTCGTTCTGCTTGGTCTCTCATATCACTCTGCTACCCAGCAGCAGGCTTCAAGCATAGGCCCATTCCTTTGAAGTTTGAGAGCCTTCAGCTTGCAAAGGCTTCTGTGAGAGCAAGGGAAGTTGAGGTTAGATAACGTCAGAGGTGGTGGACTCTCCATCCTTGGAGGTTTTGAAGACCCAGGTAGACAAAGCCTTGGCTGGGATGATGTGGTTGGGGCTCGTCCTGCTTTTTGAGCAGGGGGTTGGACTAGACGTGACCTCCTGAGGTCCCTTCCAGTCCTCATTTTCTCTGATTCTGTGGAATCAAGAGTGCTCAAACCCCACAAAACATGGCCCTTGGATTGTTGTTGTAATTATAATTACTATGTACATTGCTAAGGCAGTAAAATAACAACAGCTCCCTTTTTATACATACACACCCGTACGCACGCACACACTTCTCATTGCCAAGGAAATGGCATTTAAATTGTTAAGACAGGATAGACACAAGAACGGAGCACGTGGCCCAAAGAGGAAGGTTGGGCAAAGGTAGCAACTTTTCATTACGTGACTCTCCCCTGATACCCAACGGGATGGGCAGGAGGATGCACTTCATGGAAAGTCTTTCAGGGCAGGTGCAAATCCAGCAAACCCCACAAAAGCTCAGCTTCCTAGCCCGCTGGATCACCGGTGCGCACAGAATCAGAGGGAGGGCTGTATGCACACTCGCCGCCCCCTTCAATGAACACCACTTTTGTCAGTCACTCTACCAAGAAAAGCTCATTGTCCCCAATGATGCATGTAAAAGCCTCTTTCACTCTGTATGTGTTTATTTCAGGATAAATCACAGACAATTAGGTATCACTATTTCCTCCAGTTTTGCTACCAAAGACAGGGCTTTTCTTCCGGGTTGCTTTTTTTTTTTTTTTAAACTGAGAATAATATAATACAGGGCAAAAAATCTCACTCTCAAAAGGCTCTGAAGTGAGTCATTCCTAGTGGCTGGGGAGTAACTGTCCCCATTTCTGCGATCCATCATCACACCACCACCCACAAAAGTGCTTCACTCAATTCTCGCTCCAGCAAAAACGTGGCCCTTCTTGCACTAGGCAAGAGAGATGCTTCCCAGATGAGAAAGATCCATAACAGAAGTTCCCAGAAGAAGCACACTTATCTGAAACCACCTGCAGGCTGCAAAAGCCCCTTTGCAAGAGGAATTGGGAAGTCAGGTTCAATGAATTATGTTCCTATCAGTCAGACATTTTCCCCTACTGAAATGATTTAAGGTTAGTTCAATAGACTCATACCAATAACGGATGTGCCTAGACTTAAAATGAGGATTAGCTTGATGCTTCTGATTTTCCCCCAAAGGTTTTACTGTGATCTTTGAATTTCAATAGGTGTGGCCAACTCCTGGCCTTATTATGGGAACACGCATAAACCCAGTCAAGTCAAGGGGATTAATCTCACTCCTACTGCATCATTTAACACACTGGCATGGTTTTCTTCTGGAAAGTATTTTTTCTATGAATGATTCAGGCAGGCTGACATCAGTTCCATCACTGGAAGACGGTTGTCCTTGAATCCTCCAAGGGGAAGGGAAAAATAGCTCTGTCAAGCATCAATGGTGGAAAAAAAGTACGATTTTCCCACATACTCAAAAAAGGGGCGAGTTCTTTCCCCATGGAGGTCAATGGGAGTGCTGGCTTTGGGTTCAATAGAACCAAGATTATACCCATGATATTTCTCAAGGGCTAAAAAAGAAAGCTGAGATGAGGCTGGAAAAGCTGGAAGCAGCATGCCAAACTGCTGGGGGCCTGGAGCATATTGCAAGTGTCTTGGATTACTAAATAAGGGCCATAAAGGAGCATTTAGAAGCAGTATTACTGGTCTGAACTCAGCCTGCATCAGTAGCAACCAAAATTTCCCCACCATCTGCTTTCAGTCCATATGTGTCCATGAGAAAAGTCAGCAGCAGGGAGACAAGAGACCTGGAGGCTGGATTTATGCAAAGAGGCTGCTTTTGTCTACCTAAAGAGAGAATTATTCTCCATCTTATTTGATGTTCTCCTTGCCTAGTGAATGCACAGCATGGGTTTGTCTACGCAGGCAAACTTCACAGCAATGTCACCCCAGAAGAATTCCACCGAGGCAAGCGGTGACAGAATAGATAAGGCTCTTTTATTTTTCTCTCTCCTATCTAGAGCTTCCCGGGGCAGTGCTTTTGGCTCTGAAGTTTGCTGGTGCCGGCAGAGTCTACTTTGGCCTTAGGCTACACATGAAAGGGTCTTCTACTTGTCTGCGCTGCTTCTTCCATTGCTCTTCACTCACTCCCCACGTGCTCTAGCTACTCTTAACCTTCACACAAGTCACTTAACTGCACTAATTAAAACAAACCAGGATTTTCAGAAGCAGCCTCTGCTTTCTGCTTGCAAATAAGTTCAGGGGTGTTTTATAGCACTTGATCCGCCCTTGATGAGGCCTAGAGATCTCCGTGTTAAAGCCTGATCTAATTATGCTCACCAAGAAAATCACCTCCCTCTCTCCCCAGCCCGAAACAAAGGGACAAAACACAAAAAAACATAAAAAGCTAAAGGCCAAGTCAAAAGCCTGTGAGAAAATGGGGTATAATTGATCACGCTGGGGTAGATGATCTACTTGTATTCATTTCAGTTCTGTTTTTCCTCTTTGTGGTATTCCTTGTCCTTCAAATACTTTAGGAAGATATACTGTGGTTGCAGGGGAAAGGTCACTGCAGCTGGACTCATTTCGTCAAGAATAATCTTTTTTTTTTTTTTTTTTTTTTGGAAAAAGTATCAGAGATAGTTGCTACGAGAGACCTAAGATCTAGAGATAGATGAGACCTTCCACCCCAATTACTTCTAAGAACAAAAAATACAAAAGCAACAGGTATCCATTTTACTGGAAATTAAAAAGGACTTCCAACAAACGCAGAAAGGAGGCACATGGGCCATGGAGCGAGGTTTTAAAGTGCAAGTAATTCTCCACTGTTTATTTTACAGAACTTTGGTAACTGCATTAGTGAAACGGAATATTTCAACCAATTACAGCCTGGTAGAAGTGTACTTATGGGAAGTCCCTAAAATGATATGTATGTCTTTATTGAATAAGTTATTGATAAATCAACATGGGGGGGGGGAAATCAATGTTAAATGTAAAGCTTATAGACCAGAAGTTTATTTAATCAACTAAAAAGATAAATAGTCTGAGGATCAGATAATAGGATCTTTTCTTTAGCAGTTCACATATTACAGCCCAAGCTAAGCTGCTTCCTAGCAGGGACAAGCCATTATAGTATCAGTTTAATTTAATTCTGCATTACTCATGGTGTAATCAGTGCAAAACATATCAGCATGCTATTCACAATGTAGTCATTGTAATAAACTTCCAGCGTGCTTATATTTTTAACACTAGGGGGGAAAATGCACCACAAATAGATTACACCCAAAACCTGATTCAAGTATTCCACCTCCACTGCACACCTATCCGAAGATGCTGGGGGACAAAAACCAGGATTCGGCTAGCACACAGCCATTTTAACACATTTTATTGGGATCATCTTAACCAGAAAGCGTTAAAGGGAAAATATTTTTTCGTTGACATCCAGCTACCCCAAAACGTACCATTTTTCTCGAGCTGTCACTGTTAGAGTCCAAAGAATTTTGCGTATATATATATTTTTTTTGTTTGTTGTTGTTAAGATATTTCCATGAGCAGCAGATTTTTCTCTTCAGCCCCAAACTCTGTGCATTCCATGAAGCAAATGCAGTTGTTTTTAAAACAAACTGTGACTCACTGAAAACCTGAATCCTAACAAAGCCCAAGGATAAAGCCATGCGATTCACAGAATTTAATGGCCTGTGATATACAGGATGGTCAGACTGGATGGTCTAATGACTTCCTCTGGCCTTTGACTCGATGAACCTATGACCCAAGTGATGTCTGATTACACACTTGCCTGTGTGGCTCTCCTTGCAAGTAAATTCAATTTTTGTTTCACTGGAGGGTGAGGGGAGAGGCAGAAAGCGTGATCAAGTTAGTGACTTTGCACGTGTTCGCTGGAGCCGGGAAACAAGAATAGTAATGAAAAGCAGCTGGCTTCAAATGCTGTATTAGAATATAATAGCATCAAAAACTGCAAAGCCTAAAAAGTTACAGCAGGGTTTGCCCTACATTTGATTTTTCTAGGGTTAACTGTGCTTCTTTCGGAGCAAGCAAGCTATGATGAGCAGTTACATACTGAAGTGTGAAGAGCGATTGCTTACTGGATCTGCCCATCCAGGAGCAGGGACAAGGGGTGTACGCTACAGGTCTGGAAGACTGAATGAAAATCAAAAGGAAATAACGCTCCTTGGCTCTTCTCCAGCTGTAGAGAGAAAAAAAAACCCCACTCATTTATTTCCTTGCTTTTACGCACTGGAGCTGGATGCACTGGAATGAGTCAATCAACAAACAACGACACCAGCAGACTGCAAGTTTTGCTAACGAACACAGAGGAAACGGCAGGCAGAATGAGATGCAAACGATGAGCTGGGACACATGCATAAAATACCCAAGTCAAATTAGAAGAACTGAACAGGAGGAAAAGCAAAGACAAGAACTTTTTTTTTTTTTGAACAATGCGATGAGAATTAATCCCTCCCCCGTTCAGATCAAGAGGAGTTGGAAGAAAACACACGTAAGAACTGGTTTCCTGAAACAAAGATTTTTTTTTCTTGAAGACGTTTAGAGAAAGCAAATGAGAAGCTGTGAACAAAAGGATATGCATAAAATAAAAGCCAGAACCGAGAAGCTTATCTTCGAGACAGCAATCAAGATAGAAATCCAGCGTGTGATAGAAAGAAAGATCAAACTGCAAAAGAAATCTCTCTCTGAGCACTGAACGGCAGTCTACCAAAATCCAAGAGAAAAACCAAGGTAAGGCATTTTTAACAACAAAAAGCACAACAAGCCAAGTCTAGCAAATGTTTAAGTGCTGTGCTGAGCAGATGGCTGTTGTAAGCATCTGCCTGTTAGAGGGTAACACAAGCGTTAAAATCTTCTGCAGAGTTTAGTGCTAGTGGAGGCTGGGTGTAGTGAAAGTCTGGATCCGATCTTCAAGAAGATAAACTCCATAAAAAGGGGGTTTTACTTGCCCCTTGCTTATGCTGGTGATGGGTAACTTTAGATGGTTACGTTCCATAAATTGTCTACGATTCCCTTTGGATAGCCACCAGTTTTTTACTGCCTGCAGCTCCCTTACCTTCACCTGATATACGACGGCCTGTAGATGTTGAAAGGACTTCTCGGCAGTCCTTTGCAGAGGGGATGGTAGCTCCTTTGGGGGGAAGAGCAGGGAAAATACAGGTACTGTGCTCTATGTCCGTGCATACTATGGTAGACTAGACACCTGGGAGGGGAGGAGTTGTACCCATGCAGGACAAGCATCTGTCTTTCACTCTTTATCGATAATTTGCATATTCTGTATTTAGGGGGAACCCTTTGACACCCAAATTCATGCACCTCTTCTCCAGATACAAGCCGACCCACGGAGCTAATAAACTGCCTGCTTTCCACCACAACCAAATTATCTCCAGCGCTTCTGAAGCCAGAGCCTCTGTTTAAAAGGATAACCAGACCACTAGACCTTAGGAGCCAGGGATGGACACAAGTCAGTACTTCTGGCCTTCGAGACCAACGTGCCTTTCGTAAGGGACTGGATACGAATTTGGATCCAACACTTGGGCACGGGCATGACATCTCGCAGCAGCAGATGACCGATTTCCCTTACTGACCATGCTGGCCTTTCTTCAGGATCGTACTGGACCAGAGAGGCACGGCAAGTTGGTATACGATACAAAATGTCTGAGCAACACCCAATTCCAGAATACATTCTGCTGGGCACAAGGATGTCCTACCCTTTAAACCTCTCCAACGTTTCTGGATATGGCAACAGGTCTTTGACGCAGCTCGCAGTAACGGGAGACTCCAAACACAGCTCCCCGAGTGACGAACAAGGAAACAGAGTGTGCTGGGCAGCTCTCCTGATCCTCCTGGTTATAATCCCCACCATCGGGGGAAACATACTTGTTATACTGGCTGTGGCCCTGGAGAAAAAGTTGCAGTATGCTACCAATTACTTCCTAATGTCCTTGGCGGTGGCAGATTTGCTGGTGGGATTGTTTGTGATGCCAATTGCCCTCCTTATCATACTGTTTGGTGAGTACTTTGCTTTATTCCTACCAACAGGTTCCCCATCAGCGTTACCAACAAGGTGAATACAGTGTAAATAGCACAACTGCTTGCTTACTTCCCTATGATGAACGCTATTTCTTTTTTTTTTTCTTTCTTTTTTTTAAGAACCACCTGGCTAAGCAGTCCCCAATCCCCCCCCTCCATCTCTAAGCTTAATTTACACGTTCATACAAGATCCCAGTTTAACCAGATCTGCTATGAACAGCGTTATTCATCCCTCCCACTCACAAGAGAAAAATTAAGTCTCTTCCCCCCACCCCCTCCTGCCACCAAAAAGGTTTATTACTTTGACTAAAGACAAACTACAGATACTACACTCTGGGGAGAGTGAAAGATAGAGTGCATATATACACTCTGAGCAGCACAACGTTTTGGGGCATCTGTACTCGTCAGAAACTAGACTCACAATACAAGTTCTCCCTCTAAGACTGTTACAAAAAGAAATAGCTTGCTCTGGTTAAATTAAACGGTGAAAAGCTTCACCGCTTGACAAGTGGCAGCACCTGCGTTGGACAGCTTGCTGTCTCGGTTACTATCCAGGTGTGTTTCAGACGCGATCCCCGTGACCACGGGCAGCAACAATTTGCCTGGTGTCGCTTCCAGCAGCGCTAATTTTCGGCTGCCCGAGAGAAATGGCGAGAGTGGCAGCGCGCTGTCGAGCGGCTCCATCTGCACGGCTAGCTCAATTTCAGGCCATCTGTGCACCTGATGGAAGAGATTCAGGTGGCCATTTGCTCTTGACTCGCATGGAATAAAAAGCGATTTTGATGAGATTATGCCCTGGCTTTGACATTTTCTTGTTTATTTCATGACGACTAAACCAAAGTCGTCTTCCTATTTCCAGGGATGCAACTCCATTTCAGATGCCGTTCGATACCACCCCTACAGGGAAGGACTCCAGCCTTTACATTTATTTTTGTTTAAAAGTGCCGCTTTAAAAAGAAGTGGACATGCAATTTTAAATTATACCCCAGAAGAGACTCCAGACGCGAGCTGCAGTGCTTCTGGGTTCTTTTTTTTTTTCCAATTAACTTGAAGAGTATATCCAGGATTGCAACTCAGCCTTTGAGGTATAGTGTGCCGCTGACCCAGAACTAATGATAAGTCAGTGGGAATTCACTCTTCCTGCATTAAATCCCTAGGAGCTGCCTGACATGGCAGGAGGATGGGAGGGAGAAGGGGACAGACAGGGACCCAGCAAGCACAAACTGACTCCTAAAAGCAGCTAATAAGTCAGTAAATGAGAGCTTAAATGCAGCTACTAAGTCAGTAAACAAGAGATGGTGTTGATTTGGTATCAATTCCCGTTAAGTCATAAAATGTGTTGCATTCAGTTCCTCTAGATACACCGTCACTCATTATATAAAAGTATCAAACAATTAAGCAAACGGGGAGTAAGGGATAGCATTCTTTTCAAGCACCAGTTTCTAGACAATAAAGATGACAATTCTGCTGGTCAATGTTCATGAACAACCCGAATCACTTGTACATTTTCTAAGTATTTTTTTTTTTTTTTTTAGAAAATCCTTTCCTGTCCTTTTTCGTGTCCTTGTGACAAGGTATTTAGCAGAATTTGCAGACTCGCTGGAATCTGACAGGCCGTGCCGCGAGCGCTTCTGCTGTGGCTTTTTTGAAAATGACTTAAATAGGAATGATTTCATTGCTTCATTTGTAGATTGTAGACAAACAATAGATAACACTGATGTCCTAAAGAATCTGAATTTTTTTAAACAGATATAGATATTCATCAAACATGGTGATAAAACCAACATCTGACTAGGGATCGAGTACAGTGGGAAGTTAACACACTGTCTTTTTGAACTTCTCTAATTTCCCTAGTAATTAGTTTTGCCTTTCTAACTTTCTTACCCTTTTTTTTTTTTTTTATTGCTACTTAATCTTTCAATTAATCCAGAACTAAAACCGTCATAGCCCAGGTCGAAGCATGCTAAGAATCTCAATTTTGAAACCAACAAAAGCGTCTTTCGTCTTTTGGGACCTTTTAAGAAAACCGTAGACCTAGCTGCCATGCAGTAGGTGCGGGGAGGCTCCCACAAGCACGCCGTATAACCTAGCAAAGGTAAACACTGGACTTACTTCCATGAGACATTTCCTTGGCAGCGAAATGGGGAAAATGTTCTGCCTCTTCAGCAATTGGTGGAAGATACCGAGGTGTTTACAGAAAGTTCAGACCCAGAGCAAATTGTTAAGGGTTACGGGAATGAAACAAGAACATGGACACCGAAGCACCTCGCAAGTCTAGATCTCTGAAGTTCAAGTTAATTGAACAAGGAATAAAATCACTGGCAAAGACAGCAATGAAATCCACCTTCCCGCATTTTCCCCACAAGAATATTTTTCCCCTAATGACAAAATAATGGTGTGGGGGTGTTTCTCAAAATAAATATTATCCTTCTGATTTCTGACTGACATCTAGTTATGTGAAGGATATAAAAGAGGAGAAAGGTGTGAATCAAAACCTAGCAGTACTGAAACTACTTTCATGTTAGTGGAAATATGCAGTAATGTTTAAAATGTAAAACTGACTATCAGCACCGACTCCACTCCCCTAGGAAAGGCTTGCAAAAACGACTCCTTTAAGAAGTGTACTGTTTTCGGAATAAAAGTGGCTCACTTTGGATATTTTCGCTGTAGCGACTTCATAACTCCGATGGCGTGCTTAAATGAAATAAGTTTACATTTCAGATCGAGTGAACCATATTTTAACATCAACTGGATGTATGCGGTGACTTTAATTTAAAAGGGCTTAGAAACGTCAGAACATACGAATAGTTAATTGCTTTTATTAGCTGCTAAATTCTTCACTTTTCTTTCATTAAGAGGCCGGCACGTTAGGAAGTCAGAGCATGCTTTTAAATATCACACTGAAAGCTAGCAGAGCTGTCTACAAGTGGAGTTGGCACATTCTTAAAGCAGGTGGTCTCAGATCCCCTTCTTATGAGGTCACAGGTGGAAGTTCAATTGCTAAGATTTTAGTGGGGAGGAAGGGTTGGTTGGAGATCGCATTCCTTAGTTGCCATTTTGTACCTTCAAAATGTGCCCCTTAAATACAAGGCAAGGTAATGTTGATTTTGTGAGCTGAGAACTGTCCACCACCCACAAGGAATCGCAGTATCTCTTCCATTATCTCCTTTGGAGAAGATCCACCGCAAAACATTCACCTGCCATTCGTTTGCAGAAATGCAGGGGAGATGGAGAACAATCCATTTTTAAGGAGACTAGCAATCTGACTAGCAAAAGGGATCTGACTGTTTCCAGCTCTGAAGGAAACTAAAGAAGGCATAGGAAAATGTTAATATAGGGAAGTTCTCCGATTAGCTTCAATACGAAGCTACTTTAGTAAATAATGCCTCCCACCTTCAACATACTATGATTTCAATGGAGCAGATACAAAAAATGAAGCCTAAGTTCAAGGGCCCAAGTTGAATATGAAAGCAAGAAAAGCAGGGTGGGAAATCAAAGCTGAAGGTGTCCTCAGCATCACTTACTGCCATCAAATGCAACCCAAACTTGAAAGCCTACACGTGCAGCTGCTTATAAACTGATGCCTGGGTTTTTACAATATGAAAAAGTCAAGCTTCCATCGCAATAAAAATCCTTATATCAACAAAATGACTGGTATAATGAAAGCTGTTACAGGCAACAAAATTTATATTGCCTACATGGCACATTACTATAAAGGTAAAACTAATTATTTCCAAGCCTTATGAGAAGGCCACTCTTAGTTTCAAGTCTATACACCCACAAATCAGTGCCTTGCCATCATGAGTGTTCAAAGAACATCTCTTTGGCTTACATGAGAAGCAGCTCTTTTGTACTGAACCTAGTTTTAAGGATAATCTTGAATCCCATATACTCAATAAAGCTGCCCTTCTCGTTTCATAAAGCAAGACCAGAAAACTGCTGTTAAAACTCACTGCATCCGTCTTAGGACAAACCTAAAAGCACAAAGGGGAAGCGCCAGAGCAGAAAGCATTTTAAGAATGATAAAAGTAATCTGAGCACCTAAAAAAAAATAATGCATGTACTTAAAATAAAAAAAGAAATGGATATTCCAATTATGAAAAGCCAGGACTCATTACAGAATAAGTTACACCAGCACAACAAGATACAAAACACTGAACAAAACAGATGTATGTGATGGGAGAATAAGAATTTCTTAAAACCAAAATTCAGTGCAGCCTGTCAAGAGCCCTGCAGCTTAGCTCCATTATTTTACATATTTGTCTTACTTTCAAACTAGCTGTTAGCATTTGGCTCAAGGGCCTGAGCCTACTTTCTGAACACTGGAGAAAGTCAGCCTGTTCCACCTCTTAATAACCAAGCTCCAGGAGTTCATAACAATCTCCAAGTACCAGGTGAAATAAGGTGACTAACAACACAAGTGCTAAATCTGCTTCTGGAAGGCAGAATTTTTTTTTATTTTTTTTTTAAACAAACGCATTTTTCTTCAAGACCTCCTGCTTGGAAGCATCTCCCAGTACTGGCCATAATTCTATAAAGGACAAGTTTATTCCACTTGTATAACTTTAATTTACACTTATATTAGATATGTACAAAAAGATCCTGTGGGCAACAGGCAGGACCAGACAATGAAAGAGGCCCTGCTGGCAGCACCCAACTGGGTGGCAAACTCTCTTTTTCTCATATTTCTGTAGTGAGTTTTCTAGATTGTGAAAAGGAAAACACAGTCTGAATTGGGCTTCCAGTGCTTGGCTCTAGGCATTTACGCTTTAAACACACATAGGGACACAGAAATACATTTTAATCCAAAAGGGGTGAGGGGAGAAAGCAAAAAGATGCCATATCATTAACCTAGCTTGCTAAATTGGCTTTTGTGATTACAATTTTAAGGCAGTTATTTTGTTTAAACAAAAATTTTGGCCAACTAAGAACCAACTTTAACTTGGAGGACTGCTGCTCGCCACACCTATTTCGAAGCAAATCAAATGCATTTACACCAGGAAAAGGTTTCTCCGTTTAAGCTGCAACCAGCCCAAATGTTGCGTCTCCACTCAAGTAATACAAGGCTCCATTGCATCAAGTGACTACCGCAGAAACCCACCCATACCCAGAACAAGGAAAGCAAAACTCCATTGCCAGGCATCTGAGGATTTTCTGTTGTCAGGAGAAGAAACAGAAGTCATTTTACTGCACGGCCTCAATTCCCTCTGTAGAAGGCATTAAAGAGTTGCTCATTTGAAATTTAGCTATCAGTGTTATCTGTATACACCCTTTACTAGGTAAAACATGCACTTCTGCCAACCTCACTTCACCTTTTTAATTGTGCTAAATAAGCTTTTATACAAGCCACAGAAAACCTCCTGACTTCCTAGGGAGAACAGAGATCATTCAAATGCATTAAATTAACTGGTTCTGTTAAGTACTATTTTTTCTGGCATGCTGGCTTCCACGTGGCTGGTGGAGCGACTGCATCAAGGGCCCTAGAGATTTATAAAAGGTACCACATCTTAAGGCCTGATGAAATTGTAGAGAGAAAAGTTAAAAGAGAATTCTTGTTTATTTTATGTTTTATTAGCGATGTGGTTCTCACATTGCATCCCAGCTAATTTAATGAGCTTTAGATGCTTTTTTTTCCCCCCCTGTATCCAAGTTCCTGATATTCAGGAATCACATACCCAAACATTGCAACATACAGTCAGTTCATTTATAAATAATCAATTCAAGTCTTCCCTTGTTGTCTCCCCTCTTTTACTGCACTCACCTGGAGTCTGCTGCCTTGGGAGAGGGACAGCTTTATTCTCAGCCTCCATCTATTTCTGCCCTCGCTCCCATATGTACAGGACAGACCGTTATAGGCACTGCCCGTCCCAATGCAATTTGTCATCCTCCCTTGCTTGACACTTGGGAGTCACTGCTTCTCTGTGCAATTCTGACACATCAGTCACAACAAGAAGGAATCACGCTCTAATCTTAAATGACTTAAACTTCTGCAACGCTGCGCTATTGAAAAGATAATGCCCTCCAGCGCTGCCAGCTCCTTTGGCGCTAAGCAGAGTCTGTCATTGGTTACTCACTGTTATAAATAGGGTTAAAATATGAAATCCCACAAAAACCCCATCATTGTACAAAGAGGCGCATGTATGCTGGCAGCCCATCAGCTGCACCTGCAGATCTACGGGTTTGTACATGCAGAACACCAAAATGCATCACAGACTTGAGCACTATCCCAGCAACGTTGGCTCGTGACACAAACCACTTGTGAGAAAGATCAATTAGTTTATGATAAAAACCTCAAAAGAGTTGCATGGAAGTCCATTCACTCCATTTAGTAAAGTAAATATTTAGGAGATCTTCACTGGGGAAGACGCAGCTCTCAAATGCGAACTCCTTGGATAGCTTGAACGTAAAACAAAGTGAATGTCACTGTCCCAAAAACAAAGCAGTTGGCAGACAGTTGCGCTCTATACCCAGACACCATTAAAAACGGATTAGCCCCGGTCAAAAATGTGATTTAAGACTGAAGTGTTGAAAAGCTTAGGCCACTGCATGTGAAAAATGAAGCAGGGGTGGGGACCAACAATCTTTGCTGCATAATTAGACACTCAGGGATGGCAGAGCCCTGTGTAGCCAGGACAGGGGCGAGTCTACATTGTGCCATAACATAGCTGATCTTTTTTTTTATACAACGGTAGGAACCAGACGTCCAAGCTCAGCCTTAGCATTGGGACTTGAGCCACTGTTCTGCTAGAAAGCACTGTTCATTGTCTCCTTCGTTTAATACATCTCCAATTTGCTGGGCCTTATGGAAATCATACACCTGAAGTGCGATCACGTGGTTTCTCTCCAATCACATTTACTACCTAGCACTTCCTAGGAACCAAAGTCAAGGCCTATTTTTGTTTAACCCTGTACAAATAAACCGAGAGAATCCATGCTCCAAAGAGCTTACAGCCTAAATAAAACACAAAAAGAAAGGGAAAGAAAGAGGTCCGACAGCAGAGACGATCAATATGATGGCAACGAACGTTAGTTAGTTCTGCATCTTCTTGGGGTAGGGAGAACAGAAGGAAAAACAGCTGAGCAAAGTTTTGTGGCAGGTGTAGAACAAGGTGCAGCTCCCAAATAACGGAGATCTATCGATGAAATGAAGTGATGGAGAAAATGCACACTGGACACACAAAAAATATCAGCAAAAGAAACTAATGTCTTTCCTGCTCTCTTTCAGATAATGAGTGGCCTCTTCCACCAGAAATGTGTCCTGTTTGGCTGTTCCTTGATGTCCTCTTTTCCACTGCGTCCATCATGCACCTCTGTGCCATCTCACTAGACCGTTATATTGCCATAAAGAAACCGATCCTGGCCAATCAGTATAATTCCTGGGCTACAGCGATCATCAAAATCACTGTGGTTTGGCTCATTTCAATAGGTATGTGATTTCAAGACTGGGAATGGGGATTCATTTCCAGATTAGTAGTTCAAAACTAGTGCAGGGTTGAAATGGTGAAGTGCTGCTGGATGGTAACCTGTATCAGCTGTGCTGGGTCTCAGGCCATTTCATACAGGGCAGGTCGCTACCTCTCAAAATCCATATGAATAGTCATCTGCTGGCAGGCTTCTTGAAGGGGGTCACAGATTGAGTGGGAATGGCTTTCAAAATGTTTTCTTGTGCCTAGAAGTAGTCCCCAAACCATTGATTTGACACCCTCAGAAGCAGATGGGGATGCTGGCTAAACAGCTGCTCTGGCTGGACCTATTCTGGGGGTGCAAATCTTCAGGTCTGAGTGTAGTCAATCCAGTAGCTCCTAGAAGTACAAATATGAAGTGTTGAAACGGATGCTGTTGAATTGGTGCCTCCCTTCTAACTGCTTCAAGGAGCAAAAAATGGAGCCTGAGGTTGAGAACTTTGTTTCAGGACAAGGATAATCAAATGCAGTAATACTGATAGATCTACTCTTAAATGGTTGGAGGAGTCGACTTTCTGAAATCACATGCAAGAAGGAGGGGAAAGGAGTCTCTCGGATTCAAATACATAAGCAGCAACTAGCATTCATATCACAGCCTGAAGCAAACTCCTCAAGTCAAGGTTGAAGCATAAGAAAGACCTGCTTCCAAGGGAGAGGCACATGTATATTGGTTTATATTACACTTCTAAGTGCCTTCTGAAAACTTTGCATATGGCACAATGCCCACCCTTAAATGTTTATTAGATTTGGGCATAAAATGTAAACCGCAGACGGTATCAGATGAAGGGACCAGAAGAGCTAAAATGTTTAGTCCAAACAACTAGCTCACAATGGCAGTACGGTACAGCAGCAGGAGCGCTAGAGACACAAATAACAGTGCCAGCCAGAGCGAGCAACATTGTGCCGAGAGACCGAATGGTCTTTTCTGCATCGCCCAGGTCACTGATGCAGCACCAGGGACGAGCTGCAACTCTTCTCGCCCTACGTATGAATTCTTAAAAACAGAGACTTCCTACGTGAATTTAGAAGAGAACGCTGATGACAAGTGAAAAGATTTATTGCCACTTTGTCATGAAAAAGGAAACTGCTCTATAGAGGCAAGAGGCTTAGATACTGACCTTCTCAGCCTTGATTTACTGCCATTAATCAGCTCCGTACATTTGCATTCCTTATCTTCCATAAAAAGTGCTCCGCAGCTGAACCTGGGCATTTTGACTCCGAGGTTAATTTGATCGAGTCTCTGCTTTCTCCTTCATGAGGTGTGTCAGTTGTTAAGGAAAGGGCTGCGAAGCTGACGGCTAGGCCATTTTGCTGCCTGCTACTTTCAGATGCCACTGAAACAAGGCTGGGGAACTCAAAAATATGGTTAAAATCCCTAGATCATCCTGAAAGATACTGGGGAGAGTAGCACCAGGAACCTTTATCAGCCAGACAGGAACCTATCTGTGCTGTCAGGCCTTGGTGCAATGGAAGTGCTGTCTGTGATTTAAGTTGTAAACAAGTACATTTAGAAAGACAAGCCCTCCGACTAAAACAGTTAAGGCAAAAGAGCTCAACTTAGACATCCTAACTATCCAACGAAGTTTTAGCCAGCCAGCGCACAGTGAAGATGTGTAGCAGAACGCTGGCATCTATTTAACTACTACTATTTTGTATATTCAAAATCATCGAGTGGGGTGAAAAAGTCTGTTAAATCAGTCTGATCGTTTGATGGAAGATCAGAGAGAGAGAGAGAGAGCAGTGTTATGTATTTATAGGGTCAGAGCTGCAGAAATTCCAGTGGTTGCATTCAGGAAAATAAGTTATTTCCCTATGTAAAAAAGCCACACTAATTGAGGTGGTTGGAGTCAAAATCATTAACATGAGTTATATCCAAGGAGCTCTGTTCCAGAGCCAAACTGAATACTAATCTCTTTCTTCTCAAATTATAGAGCGCCAGGGGTCACCCCTCAATGTTAGGCAAGCCTTTAACACCAGGTTTGCTGACTTTTGTCTACCCAGGTTTTGAAAACCTCCAAGGATGCAGAGTCCACCACCTCTCTGGTGACCTGTTCCAGTGTTTTACTACCCTCCTAGTGGAAAAATTCTTCCTAATATCTAACCTAAACCTCCACTGCTGTAACTTGAGACTGTTGCTCCTTGTTCGGTCATCTGCCACCACTGAGAATGTCACAGACCACCCTTGCCTGCATCCTTTGAAACTGCACTGATATCGAGCTGAACTATTTCCACTTTTCTTCCCTAGGTATTGCCATTCCCATCCCGATCCGAGGTATAAAAGATGGACGTGGCAACTCCACTAACATCACGTGTGCTCTGATGCCCGAACATTTTAGTGACTTCATCCTCTTTGGGTCACTGGCTGCCTTCTTCATCCCACTCGCGATTATGATAGTCACTTACTTTCTGACCATTCAAGTGCTACGTAAGAAAGCCTACTTGATCAACAAGCCGCCTCAGCGCTTAACTTGGTCCACCGTGTCCACGGTATTTCAAAGGGACGTAACGCCTGGCTCATCGCCCGAGAAGGTGGCCATGTTGGATGGCTCCAGAAAGGACAAGGCTTTGGCCAACACAAACGATGACATGCTTATACGTAGGATGTCCACTGTTGGAAAGAGGTCGATGCAGACCATCACCAACGAACAAAGGGCCTCAAAAGTTCTGGGGATTGTATTTTTTCTTTTCTTGTTGATGTGGTGCCCGTTTTTTATAACAAACGTAAGTTCCGTGCTGTGCACGTCCTGTAGCAAGGAAGTTATTCAAAGGCTCATGGAGATCTTTGTTTGGATAGGATATGTGTCTTCAGGGGTGAACCCTCTGGTCTACACGCTCTTCAACAAGACATTCAGGGCGGCATTCAGCAGGTACATCACTTGCAATTATCGGACCACAAAGACAGAGAAGGCCTCTGAGAAAAACTGCAGCAGGATCTCTTTCAGAAATTCAGTGGCAGAGAACTCCAAGATCTTTATGAAGCACGGGATGAGAAACGGGATTAATCCTCTTATGTACCAGAGCCCAATGAGACTCCGAAACTCGCCAATCCAGTCTTCGTCAGCCATTCTGCTGGACACTTTGCTGCTCCCGGAGCACGAGGTCGATAAAACGGAGGAACAAGTCAGCTACGTATAGAGAAGCAAAAACTATGTCCTCAACATATAATGTTGCTGTATGTATTGTAGGTAAACGTGCTATATAAGGATATAAATACTATTGTCTTCTATTATTTATACAAGCAATATCTTACTGAACTTGTATTAATTCATCTCCTCTAAGACTAAAAGGTTCCTCTATCCAGAATCTCCCCCACTTTACCAATTTAAACACAAATAGCCCACTGAAGTAATAGCAATTTCATTCTATTATAAACAGCAAATATCAGAGCATTGTAGATTAAAGGCAGAGGGATCTAAATAAAAGAAGCTAAGGCAACTCCGGTGTTTGACTGTAGTTTTCCATCATTCCCTGATCTCTTCAAAGCACACGTGTTTAAAAAAAAAGTCTTTATATACAAACACTATTGTAAAGTTCTCCTTGGTAAGGAGACAGAAACTCGTAATAAGTTGGTCTTCTGTCCAAGTCTGATATTAGCAAGGGCACACAAGCTTGCCAGCTGCCAGAAGTTTAATGTAAACCCAGAGTAGATCCAATGCATGACTGTGAAGCATGCATGTTCAGCACATCTCCCCTTCTGCTGATCCCAGGTAGCAGAACACATGCTAACCATGTCCTCAGCAGCAATAAACCTCGCTCGGTCTTGTCCTTGCAGGTCCTGGCTGTGGGGGCAGGATGCCACAGGAAGACACTGGTTCTGCAGACAAATTGTGGTCCTCTCAAGTTATGAGAAAGAAATTCCACAGGCTAAAACCATCCCATGTGGGGGTTTTACCCCCCCACCTCCGTGCAAGACAGAATCTCTTACCTGACTGCCTTTTTCCCCTCCATTGCTCAAACACACTTACCCACTTGTTACTTCCAGGTGACTCGCGAATGCTGAGTGCAGACCGACTTCAGTTGATCTGAAGCATATTGTACTAAAAAAGGATGACCTGGCACTTTTCTAGCATAAGGAAAACAGGGCAGGCCAGGCCCAAAACCATCCCTGGAAATTTAAGCATAGTATCATAGTGTTTAGGGTCGGAAGGGACATAAACAGATCATCAGGTCCAACACCCTGCTCCAAGCAGGAACGGGTGCTGGGGTCATAACATCCCAGCCAAGTATCAATCCAATGGAACGAAAGAGTCAAAAATGACTTTTTCTGGCTCAGAAATCAGAAATTCAATCCCTACTGCCTAATTTAATACTATTTTTACTCACTAAGTAAAACCCAAGAAAAAAAAAAAAAGGTACTGCAAATACTAGAAGAGTGATGTGGTAGGAATAGTGCTAAAAATGGCAGGGCATTTTAGAGCTGTCACTGCTTGTCCAGGGATCTATAGCGACGGGAATCGCTTGTTCCCGACTAGATGATGGAAATCCTGACTCCCCCTGAGGAAAGGGCAGGATTCCACCTTTGATTTCACAGGAGCCAAGAAGTGCACAATATATTTCAAAGGGATGTTCCACAATTTGCTAAAATTTACCTCTCCAGAATATCATTGCCTTCGCTGGTGTCAGATGGCTTCAAACACAGGCTGGACCCAAAACTTGTTGAATTTCTATAACTTTCCCAGAGAGAGACTGAGGGAACTGAGCTTATTTAGTCTGCAGAAGAGAAGACCGAGGGGGATTCAGGCTGGACCCAAAACTTGTTGAATTTCTATGACTTTCCCAGAGCGCACCCGCATCCGTGGGAAGAGAACGGTTAATTCTAAGGATCAGATACCGTCTCTCCTCAGCATTTCTACTTCATCAGTGGCCTGGAAGATGGGATGGAGTGCAGCCTCAGCAAATTTGCAGATGACACCGAGCTGGGGGAAGTAGTACATAATATGCTGGAGGGTAGGGCTGGGATTCAGAGTGACCAAGACGAATTGGAGGATTGGACCAAAAGAAATCTCATGAGGTTCAACAAGGACAAGTACAAAGTCCTGCACTTAGGAGGGAGCAATCCCATGCATCAGTGCAGGCTGGGGGTGACTGGCTGGGCAGCAGCTCTGCAGAAAAGGACCCGGGGGTTACAGTGGACAAGAGGGATATGAGCCAGCAGTGCGCCCTTGTTGCCAAGAAGGCTAACGGCATCCTGGGCTGCATTGGTAGGAGCGTTGCCAGCAGGTCAAGGGAAGTGATTCTTCCCCTCTATTCAGCACTGGTGAGGCCACATCTGGAGTCCTGTGTCCAGTTGTGCCCCCCCCGAAAGGATGTGGACAAGTTGGAGAGAGTCTAGCAGAGGGCAATTAAAATGTTTCCGGGGCTGGGGGACATGATTTGTGAGAAGAGACTGAGGGAACTGAGCTTATTTAGTCTGCAGAAGAGAAGACCAAGGGGGATTGAATAGCAGCCTTCACCTCCCTGCAGGGGGGCTGCAAAGAGGATGCAGCTGGACTGTTCTCAGTGAGGGCAGACGACAGGACAAGGAGCAATGGGCTCAAGTTGCAGCAAGGAAAGTTGAGATTGGATATTAGGAAGAATTTTCTCACTAGGAGGGTGAAGCACTGAAACGAGCTACCCAGAGAGGTGGTGGAGTCTCCATCCTTGGAGATGTTCAAGACCCATCTAGACAAAGCCTTGGCTGGGATGAAGTTGGGGCTGGTCCTGCTCTGAGCAGGGGGGGGGACTAGATGCGACCTCCTGAGGTCCCTTCAACCTTCATCGTCTCTGATCTACGATTCCCCACTCTCCCGGCGCGCCTAAGTTACTTGCAGAGCGTTGCAAACGAGCCCATGTAACTCAGCAAGCTCCCACATTCGTGGTTTATATAAATGTTTCTTTTACGAGGTTGCCACAAAACAAACGATGTGAAATTCAGTAGGTGTGTAGCCACGATCAGTGTTTCCTGAAAAACCAGCTTCATTGGTAGCTTCAGACCTTCAGCTCCAGTCAGACAGACTCTGCTGGGCAAGGATGGTTTAAAATGGTTTGTACTGAGAAACAGTTTGGTTACCGGGAGTCAGTAATGAGATGCATCTGTGAGAAAAGGCAAAGCATGTTTCAGGGGAGGCCCTCCCAAGCAGAGAGGAAAATATTAATACCCTCATATATAAAGGTCCAGATAACACCTCATCTGGAAAACTGTGTACAATTCACACTCAAGCAGAACTGAATTCAAGCTGGAAGGGGCACAGAAAAGGGCTCCAGGGATAAGGAGGGAAATCAGAGCCTGTCTTACAAGAAGAGAATAAAGGAGCTTTGCAAAGAGAGGGCTGGGAGGGGATACCGTCCCTCTGTCAATACAGACCGGAGGGTACGCACTGAAGATGGGGAAGAGTCATTTAAGCCAAGGGAAAATATAGCTCAAAGATAAATGGGTTAGAAGTAAGTGAACAAACTGAGGCTAGAATGTGAAGATATTTTTAACCATCACGGGACAGATGGATTGTTTCAGTACAACCATTCCTTAGGACCGATTCTCAACCAGGGGGGCCATGGCACCCCAGGGTGCCTTGAGATCCTTTCAAGGGTGCTGCGGGGTGCCACGCAATTTTAGCACTGCTAGGTGTGCAAATATGATTCACACGATAAACCCAGAGATTTCAAATAGGAATCCAGAGTGTTAAAACCATTCTGACCTGCAGTGGGCTTTCTGAATTCATTGCAGCACAAGAACTACTCTAGTATTTTTCCATAGTCAACAGCTAAGTGAAAACTAAGAGCTAGCATTTTCCTAGGGGTGCTTTGAGTCTATCACAAGGTGCCTTGCATCTGAAAAAGGGCAAGACCCACTGCTCGGGGAGAAAAGGGGACAAGAAACTTAACTGATTAAGTAGTGATTGAACTGATTAAATAGTGTTTTCAAAGTTTAAGAGAAGGATTATACCATGCACTTGTCTTCACTAGCAAGGCACCAGACTTCACGACCCAGAAGGTCCTTTCCAGAAAGTTTGTATTAAGAGAGTAATTTAGTAATAATAATCGTTAGGGTCCCAACTAGCCCAGTCACAGATATCTTCTTATGCACTTTATTTAAAGAGCTGGAAAAGAGGAGCTCTTGACATTCAGATTAAACACACATAGGGGATAATGTTTGCTAAAGCTGGCAAAGTGGCTTATATTTTTTGCTCTTGCAGAACTTGGTCGAACTACAGCATCTCCCTGCAGCTTCACTGCAGGTGCAGATTTAGCTTCCAGAGAAGTAAGTGGGATGGGGGGTTTAATACCCAAACCTGCACTTTTTCGAGTTAAATAGGAGCATTGCTATTAACTCCCCTGGATGCACAATCACGATTCTTGGCATCTGCTCCATCATCTAACCCTGCTTATGGCATAGATGACTCTGGTGGCAGCCAATACTCCACCTGCACAAAGGACCCTGAAACAGCCACAAACAACAAAGCTATAGTAACAGCACTTCATCATCCTATAGTAACAGCACCTTATCATCCTCACCCATACATTAACATACCTCAACACATTTAGAAAGACTTAGGAAGTCAAAAGTGAATGAAAGCAGCAGAAGAAAGAATTGCATCCAACTGTATTCGGGTTTTTGGAACAAGGTCACCTGTGGTTGATGTCTATCTACAGACATGTCTGCAAAACAGAAGAGACTATTTCACGTATCCCCCACCAAGCTGTAAAACCTAAAGACGATGCCTACTGCCTACATGGATAACCAAGATATTCTGACCCTTCTGGATGATTACGCTATGAGCTCTTAGGAAGGAAATCCTATTTCACAAAGGTATTGCAATTCTTACAGGAAGCAGCCACTCCCTCCTCTTGCCAGTTTACCTGTTACGATCAGTACCAGCTTAAATTCAAAAGTTTCTGTTCATTTTTAATGTTTTCAAAGCTTTTGAGCAAATCACTGAAAACCCATTTGGCAAAGGATAACTTTGTAAAAACACAGAAGGGAGTGTACTAAAGGTAACACATTTATATATTTAATTTACAACACAGCCACATTTCAAAGAGGACATGAAGCAGCCACTGCTAGCAAGTTCCAGAGCAAGGTACTTCAAATAAATTTCAGAGGTCGTTCAGAGAAATGTCAGAATCCCTGCCAAAAGCAAAACATTTCTACTCGTGGCCCTTGACATCAATGTGCAGAAGTAACAGGTTGTTACTGCTGTGAATGGCTCTTGAATTTTACAGAGAAATAATTGAGAACGATTTCAACTAAGTTTTCTTCTAAAAATACTGACACGGTCAAAAAAAATCGCAAAGAGAAAAGCAGATTACTTCACATGTCTTGCTAAAAGTTTCTACTGGAGAATACATCGCTCTATCACCCAACATAGCCTAAGAAAGAGCTCAGAAGCTAAGCAAACGTGCAAGTGTGAGCAGATTTATACATCATCCGAGCACAAACCAAGTGTATTTATACACATCTGCTATCAACAAGCCAAATACTAGCTGCTTTTATGATGAGGTACCTTTAAGATGACTCAATTAAATATTTCACTTTGTACTAGAGCTATGGCCTGGTCTTGGAAAATCCTACCTGTGATTCAAAAAGCTTACGCAAATTAGCAAGCAAAGTAGTCCTGTGGCCAAGAATTTCATCCATCATC
>NW_005842035.1:1851808-1856612 GCF_000455745.1 Alligator sinensis | reverse complement strand
GAAATAAAAGTGTAACACACTCTAGGCTTTTTTACCTATCTTTAAACTCTGAGTCCTAGATTTAAAATAAAATATTTGCCCTTTAATGTGCTCCTGATGAAAGCTAAGGAATGGGCAAGTAAAGAAAGAAGTTGTATTTATTCATGTGTATTCCTAACCCTGGCAGGAAATATATTGACAATGAAACAATACAGGAAAAAGCACAGGCAGAGGTAATGTAGTTCATTGGCTTTCTACTCTGGTAGGGCTGTCAGACTGTAACAAAAAGCCCAACTTAGGTCCAGTTTAATACTGGCGTGTCACAAAAAAGGAATTACGTTGCTACTACAGTAGGAGAGAAACAATCCAAACCCTGAAAGACTTTCATAAGCTACTGCCTTGGCCAAGCAGACATGCATTGCACAAAACCCACAGCATTCTTCCCTAAATTTTATCGCCAGGATCTCTGCACATAAATAGCCACTCAGCATACTCCAATTATCCAATTTAGTCATTCCATGATGATGCTGCAATCATGTCACAATCCACAACTAAGGAAGAAATTGGGAAAGACTAGACCTGCGGTTCTTAACCTTTTTTGGGCTGAAAGCATCTTTAACTGGACCCGAAACATGCCTCCATAACTTTTGAAAGCTGACCGGCACCCCATTTCAAGCCCTGATTTATGTATTACAGGGCTTATCTCCTTACACAGAGGCTGGGGAGTGTGGGTGAGGGATCAACCAAGCAGGGACCAGCCTGAGCCTGGCTTATCTGCTATCTCGTCACACCTCCCTTCAAAGGATCATAGAATCATAGAAGTAGGGTCAGAAAGGACCTTGTAGATCTTCAAGTTCGACACCCTGCCCAGTATCTGGCAGTATCTCAGGGTGCCTAGTTGAGAATCACTGGACTAGACTTTAACTACAACATCCAGGAAGCAAAGGCAGGCTAGTTACGGAGAGGCAAGCTTCTATATAGACAGAAGAATTGCAGGAAGGGAGAATGTCGCTCAATTTTATGGGGTCTATGTAAAAATACTCAGTGATGTGGTGAGCATAACGATGGGGGATAGTCAAGATAAAGTAAGAGCCTGGCATGCATGGCAGAACGAGACAGGGAGAGGACATATGGCCGGGGAATAAGGAACATACCATGGACAGAAAAGATCCTATTTTAGCGAGGCTGGAAAACATTACATCTATTAACAAGACATGCTGCTACACAAAGCAACTGCTGCGTGCGATTACTGAAGACTGCGGTCAATTTGCTATACGTACTACATGCTGCATTTGAAACATGTATGCACAGTCTCCATCTGCTAGCACCAACTTGTAGCTGTATAAACATATTAGAAAAATCCTCTTGCTGTCACCCCACATTTCCTCCTTAGCTACACTTACAAGTGAGAGGAGGTTTTGCAATCCTCAGCTTCCTACATATAGGTATCTATCATAAGCAAAATATGATTTACAAAAGGTTCAGACGGCAGTTAATCACTCACCAGCAGAATTCAAGACCTTTTTTTGGATAAAAGGGACCATCTTTGTTTAATAAAAAACATTGGGGAAAAAAAATCAAATTTAAGCCTTAAGGTTTCAGGCATACATAAGTGCTGAAATTCAGAATTTGGGCTGAAACCTTTTTAATATTTGTTGGATCTGTGCCAGGAGATGTTAAACTAACTATCATAACATTTCTACACTTAATAGTTTTACCTTGTACCTGCTAAGTGAGGCCATGTACCGTTTAGGTCTTTATAGGTTACATGTAACCCCAGCATTCAAGTAAAATGATCCAAACGTGGATTTTGACCAAACTGGGACCTGTGAATACCTAGATCGGGTTTTTTTTAATGTTACAGTAATTAAAATGTGATTGCTTAATACCCTTTTAAGTAACAAGGCAAACAGGATATTCCCTTGAAACAACTACGCAGGATCATTTTTTTAAAAAAATCCCTTCATTTTTTAAACTACATTAAGGGAGATTCATCCAGTCTGGACAGCCAGCTCATAAGCTAAAAGACCAAAGGGCTCCCCACAAATATGCACATCTGAATCCAGAGTTCCCTCAATGGCCTTAAGAACAAGATAACAAAGAGACAGGCTTTGCATCTTAAGGACCAATCTGGATGCATCTTAAAGACTAAGTAGAGAGAACAAGTTTGCAAAAGAAAAATCAACACCCTCCCACCTCCAAGAAAAATCTCTCTTAGTTTCAGCATCTCTGAAGATTCAATTGTTGGAGTGTGAAGAAAGAAGATGTTCAGGTAATCAGGCCACGTACCATTTAGGTCTTCTTTATAGGTTAAATGCAACCCCAGCATTAAAGTAAAATAACTCAAATGTGGATTTTTGACCAAACTGGGACCTGTGGTCTGAAAATGTCCTGAGATGATCTGATTTCTGCCACTTGCACTAGACACAGAAGTCCAAAAACACTGGTGACTTGCACTGATTGCACCAAAAGTGATGCAACGTAAGACTTTATCTTTCTGTTAAAATGGTCTTGGGCCACGAATATATTTTCAAGAGACGCATGGCACCCTCAGACATACTTGTGTGACTTTCTAAATTATGACTGTGATGTATGAAACAACACGGCTGTAAACCAGACAACAGAGAAATTCATAGAATCGGAGTAGGGCTGGAAGGGATCATCCTTATCCTAACTATCCTACACAAATCCATTGACCTACCTCCTAGGAAAACTACAGTCAGCACAAACACAGCACAAAACATCCTAACCTGCTATGGATAAAGCAGGGGGACTGCCCTGCAACCTGTAAAGGTTGCTAATATAAGTTTGAGATCCCAGGTAGAGGGCCATGCCTTCTGCTAGAGAGAAAGGCAACCCCCACCCCCCGCCCCCGTCCATACCAATCTGTCCACGGGGTACAATTCCTTCCTGACCCCAAATGTGGCGTCGGTCTGAACCTGAGCAGAGGGGCAAGACCCTCTCGCTACACACCTCTGGCTTTAAGTCCCAGCAGGAACCCTGGTAAAACCCAGGCCAAATTCTTAGCCTTGGCTGCAGCCAAATCCTCTTTTTGTGTTTACTTCTCTATTTGACAGTGCTGCGTATTCTCAGTGTCAAGTTTTCCTTGGTTTATTGAGTTCTCCCCAGTTTGCAAGAGTCTTTCGTGCTGTAACACAGAAAAAGGAGACTTTTTACTAGGAAACTTATTACAGCAGTTGGCCTGGGGATTTTCCAAAACATTTTTGCTTTTTTTTTTTAATTAGCTGCATTTTCAAGTCCCGTGTGTATTTTTTTAAGTCTCCTGCAATCGGGGTGTCCATGTCCTTCCCAATTATTTAAAAAACAAAAAAACCCCAAACCATTGCTCTTTCAAGGGAAGACTGCCTCTTATCTCACGAGGAGTCCATTTTATATACACGGGCTTCTACAAAGATGTTGGATACTTTTATGTAAGAGCTAATTTCAGTTTGCGCAAAGTCGTTAAACAGTGCAAAATAAATGAGATTCTGCAAAACAGGCAGCTTTTCGATTCCCTAGTAAAAATACAACAGCAAGTACCTCTGGCATAATGAGCTAATTCTTCATTTCACGGCTCAAAGCCCTCTATATTTTCTCCCAACTTTATTATGAAGACTCCCTTTTCTGAGCAATTCATTTTTAAAGTCACACACAACAAATCTGCTGTTTTCAGGCGGCAATCCGTTACTTTCTGCTTCGTTTTGTTATGCAGTAAAAAGCTTCATGTTTATTATCTCGCAACTCCTCAGCACTCCCTGGAATTTAGGGGAATGCATACCAGGCCTGACCCAGGACTTCGCCCCCCCCGCCAACCCTGCACACGATGATTTAGCAATTTAATTTTTTTTTCTAAGGCTTAGCATGACTCTTAGCACGGAGAATATTCGTAGGCTATAAGGAGAGTGTTACCCTAGGAAGGAAGTTTCCCCTGCCAATGGGGTATAAGCAGCAGATTGCTGAGCTAGCTACCATTAATCCACTTGTACAGCTTAAGCATTCCAGCCTGCAATCAGAAGCTAAAGACACTGGGTACAACTTTCAAAAAAGTCTAAATGACTTGGGCTATTGGAGATTTAAGCACCGAAGAGACAAAGAAAGCCCTTGCCTTCAGAAAAATGTTTATTGCTGTGAAGTAGTATAACACCCATCGGTATGGACACACCAATTCTGGTATAAAACTGCAGAGATCACTATAGCTTGCTTCTAATAAAGGGTCCCGCAGGGCTCGGTCCTTGGACCGATACTCTTCAATGTCTTCACCAGCGACTTGGACGAGGGAGTGAAGTGTACTCTGTCCAAGTTTGCAGATGACACAAAGCTATGGGGAGAAGTGGACACGCCGGAGGGCAGGGAACAGCTGCAAGCAGACCTGGACAGGTTGGACAAGTGGGCAGAAAACAACAGAATGCAGTTCAACAAGGAGAAATGCAAAGTGCTGCACCTAGGGAGGAAAAATGTCCAGCACACCTACAGCCTAGGGAATGACCTGCTGGGTGGCACGGAAGCGGAAAGGGATCGTGGCGTCCTAGTGGACTCCACGATGAACATGAGTCGTCAATGTGACGAAGCCATCAGAAAAGCTAATGGCACTTTATTGTGCGTCAGCAGATGCATGACGAACAGAAGCAAGGAGGTGATACTTCCCCTCTATCGGGCGCTGGTCAGACCGCAGTTGGAGTCCTGCGTGCAATTTTGGGCGCCGCACTTCAAGAGGGATGCGGATAACCTGGAGAGGGTCCAGAGAAGGGCCACTTGGATGGTTAAGGGCCTGCAGGCCAAGCCCTATGAGGAGAGACTGGGGCACCTGGACCTCTTCAGCCTCCAC
>NW_005842035.1:1851206-1851662 GCF_000455745.1 Alligator sinensis | reverse complement strand
CCCGCCCCTCTTTCCTGCCTATGCAGGGGGTCGGACTCGATGATCTATTGAGGTCCCTTCCGACCCTAGCATCTATGAATCTATGAAAGAAGAAGAAGTGAATACCAGTATATAGACATGGTTATTTGGGTAGATGCGATATCTTTTATTAGACCAACTATGTAGATGGAAAAATCGTCCTTTGCTTTTGGGTACAAACCCCATTCGTCAGGCAGAGGGAGAGTCTGAAGAAGGGTGTTTGTGCCCAAAAGCTTGCAAAGAACTATGTTTCCAACTATCCAACATCGTGGTGCTCGGGCCAGGTGCCAGATGATTGGAGGATAGCCAATGGGTCCCCATCTTTAAGAAAGGGAGGAGGGAGGACCCGGGCAACTATAGGCCCGTCAGTCTTACCTCAATCCTGGGGAAACTCTTTGAGAAGATCATCAAGGAGCACATCTGTGATGGGCCGGCATC
>NW_005842035.1:1848956-1849311 GCF_000455745.1 Alligator sinensis | reverse complement strand
GTACGGGCAGGGGGCAGTGCACAGCCCCAACCCTTTGCTCACCAGCAGGGAAGAAGCTGGTGCTGAGCATGGAGAAAAGTGGCCCCTCACCCACCGCTCCCTGCTGCAGGTGCTCGCAGCCAGGACAGGGCTGTCTGGAGCAGGCACAGGCAGCCTCATGCGGGCTGCAGGTGGCTGCAGCGTAAGGCGTTGGCCATGGGGTGGGCAAGAGGCCACTTTTCCCCACGCTCAGCACCACCTTGTAACCCACCCCACTGCCAGCCTGGCAATGGGGCGGGTTACAAGGTGGTGCTGAGTGTGGGGGAGGGGGGGGGAGAAAGCAGCCCCTCCTAGACCCATGCCCGGGGCCCCATGC
>NW_005842035.1:1827098-1848793 GCF_000455745.1 Alligator sinensis | reverse complement strand
GCAGCCCCAGGAGGGCTGCAAGCAGCTGCAGGTGCCACAGGGGCAGCCTTGTGCTCCCACTGGGGCTTCCAGCTGGGGGGAGCAGGGCCCTTGTTGTTGGAGCCTGCCAGGCTTCCCCTGGGTCCTTCTGCCCTTAGTTCTTGTCATTTTTGACAGGAACCAAGGGCAGAGAAGTATTAATTTTCTACATTTTTAGGGGCTCTGCGGGCCCAATAGAATGGTCTCAAATGGCCATATTTTGCCCACCCCTGCTACAACCAACACCCCCTTAATACCGGTACTGTATAGCTGGTTTCTCCTCAAGTAGAGGAACAAGCTATACTAGTACGAGCAATTTCATGCTGGCAGAGGTGTGGAGGCATGCAGGGAACAAAAGGTATTCTAATATAATAAAAGGCTCAGTCTGCATGTCTGTCTGTCCCTAACACTTTTGCCCAACTGCGCATGCACCGATTGGCTGCGCGGGCCAGGCATGGGGCCAGCTGCGTTAAAACGGGAGCCCCTCCATCGTAGTGGGGTCGCACCTGAAAGGGGGGGAGGGGTCAGACCCAAATTGGGGAGGAAGGGGGGGAAGGACACAAGTTCCTGTGTGTTACTATCCCCAGACCTGACTACTGAAATGAGAAAAGCTTGTACGAATCTAGATTTAGAATAGGCACTAGTGAGGCCTCACCTGGAGCACTGTGCCCAGTTTTGGACCCCACATGTCAAAAAAAAGATGTGGGCAGGTTGGAGAGAGTCCAGTGGAGACTGATAAAAAATGATCAGAGGCCTGGGAAGCCTCGCTAATGAGGAACGGTTGAAGAAAATAAGTTACGTAGCCTGGAGAAGAGAAGACTGAAGGAAGAGGATTTGACAACGGCCTCCAAATCCCTGAAGGGCAATTACAGAGAGGATGGAGATGGGTTTTCTCTCTGGCCATAGGGGACAAGACTAGGAGAAATGCAACAAATTTAGGGTGGAGATTAGGAGGAACTTTCTGGCCATGAGGGTGGTCAACCACTGGAACAGGTTTCCTAGAGAAACAGTGGCATCTCCATCCCTGGAAATTTTCAAGAGCTAGTTGGACAGATGCTTGGCCAGGATGGTTTAGTGAGAGATGGGCAGAGGGATGGACTAGAAGACATCCTGAGGTCCCTTCTGGCCCTACTTGCCTACAATCCTCTGATTACTTTTTGCAATTTTTTTTTCCAGACCATCTGGTTTGGTCAAAGATAACAGACTGGCCACTGACATTTGTTCAAGCTCAGTTTCTGGTTTTAACCCAGTGCAAAATTGCAGGCACTAAGGAATGTTTTAAAGCTGAACCATTCCTATTTTAATATTTTTTAATCCTCAAGAAGGCGTTTCTCCCACCATTGAGGGCACATTTGTTTTTAAGAACAAAGGGTCACTTTCGAGAGAAATGACAAAGGCAAATAAAGAGAAAATTGCTCAAAAGGTGAAAGAACAAACAAAACCCTTTTAACCTTTTCCACGCAAGAATTAACAATTGGGCTTGCTTCTCCTAATGTTTCCCCTTCCTGATTAAGGCACCAAGAACACATCCAGTATAGATCACAGCAGGATGGTACTCAGACCCCTATGCAACTACCCACATAAAGGTGCAATCTGCCTTTTGCAAAAAGACAGGTCACAAGGGCTGCAGAAAACAGACTTCCCCCGCGGGGGGGTTTGAGGGAGCAAAGCTAATGTCTGGAATTTTTTTCTTTTTAATTTGGCAATTTAGGGCTGTTTTCAAGTGTCAGGATTATCTATGAAATACAAAGCCAGGAAAATCATTTACAGATCCAGCTCACCGACATGTGCTTTCTAGTATGAAATCAGCATAACCCATACACACATCTCTGTTGCATAATTTAAGAACAAAGTTTAAAGCTAATTAATAAAGACATTTTTATAATGCACAGAAGAGATTCTTTTCTCCCTAGTGATTGGCAGATTAGACTCTACTCCAACTACCACATAAAGTATGTGGTAAGGAAAGGCTGCGTGAATAAGGATGATTTCGTATGGAGAGGACATGACTAAGAGACACGGGACAGGAGTTGATAACAATCTTCAGTTACCTAAAAGGTGGTTATAAAGAGGATGAAGTTAAGACTGTTCTCTGCAGCTGCAGGGGACAGCACTAAGAGTAACAGTGTAAATAGGTATAAGGGACATTTAGGCTGAGATTAGGAAGAATTGGTTCATCACTGGAACAAACTGCCTAGAGAGATTGTGGACTCTCCATCATTGTAAGAGGTTAGACAGACACTTGGCAGGGAAGATCCTGCCTTAAGCAAAGGGTTGGACTAGATGTGACCTCCTGAGGTCTTTTCCAGCCCTACTTTTCTAAGATCTAATAAAAAGAGTTACCTCTTTCAGTGCGTATTTTCAGCAGACAACGTCTCGGGTTCAAACTCTGTCTGCCCAGGCAGGTTTGCTTTATTTATAGGTTTCCACCCTACAATTCACGCATTTGAAGTGTTTGCAAAGATGATTTGCTCTGATGCAGCAGTCCCCAACCCATAGCTTACAGGCAATACACTCCCTGCAGGATCATCCAACACTACTTGCAGTCACAAAAAGTGTTGCTTTCACCAACTCAGCTGGTCTGATAAAAGATAATCACATTTATCCAAAGAACCTGCCTTTCAATGAGACAGCAAAATATGATGCTGTCCAGAGTGTTACTTGCTCAGCGTTGTAGCCTACAGACCAGCTAACATGGGGGCTAACTGCTGTGATGCAAAAGAAAAAAAAACCCACTGATCAGGCAAGCAAGGCAAGCTCCACTCCCCAAGCTGAGCAAAAAACAAAGGAGGAAGTAAAAGTGGGCATAAAAGTAACAATTCTATAAATTCTTACTAGCCTGAAAAAGCAACAGGGTCTTAGTAGTGCAGGAAATTAATTTAAAAACAGATCTGTGGTTGTTGCTATGCTTTAAAGAGACTGGCAAGGCAGAATACCCAGAAAGTATAAACAGTTTAAATGCTGTTTTCCAACAGCTCCAATAAATATTTTATAAACCACTTGGTTAGAATGGAGGGTTAACATATAAACAGCAGTAATGAGATAAGATTTGTAGCCCATGAGCATCAGTGGAGAGAGCCGGGCAGAGGAGAGGACACAGACACACTGCAGTAAAGTAAACAGGCCGCTCTAATCCTTCAACTCGCTGTTTCATCACATTGCTTTCTGTGCTGCCCTGCAATCCCCACTGACCTCCCAGACTTCTCGGGTTGATTCGTGCCCCCCTGCTGCTTTATAATAACACTTTAAAGATGTCCATAAAAAAATTGTGCTTTAAAAAAAACCCCAAAGCTGTGCAATTCAAACCTTTTAACTTCCGTGTTATATTTAACTTTACACAGTGTGTATCCCCTTAATTCGACACAATGTGTACCCCCTTGGGGGGTGGGAAATGTAGTTAATAAGCTCCCCCCCCATCGCTGCGAGCCAACAAGCTAGCAAGGAGCATGTTGAACAGCCCAGCTTGCCAGCAGACCTCCAACTTGTGCTCGGGTAGGCTCACAGCTTGAGCTACAACTAACGGGGCTGCCACTGCTCCGCCCCTGAAATGACACCTGTGTCAGCAACAGCAATTCTTCCGCCGATCTGCTGAGCCCTGCGTTGCCATCATGAGGCCAGAGGTCTGATGTCAGGCAAAGCAAATGGAGCACTTAGCAGAAGGGCAGCCCCCGTCCAGTTCAACCCCCAATATACTGATGGGCTTACCGAGCACGGTAAGGTTAGCTTCCACGATGCAAAGGTGAAGACTTTCCCGAGGCCTTTCACCCCCCTTCCAATCAACCAACAGCCTTAGAGTCAAACGCTGAGAAAGCAATGCTGAATACCTTCAAATCAAGAGATGATCTGAAGTGAAGTGATCTGGGATGCAAACCTAAGAGGTACTGCAGTAAAACACTTGCTTTAATTGAAAAGAAAACTATAATTACTAGTAGCTTTCACACTTCTCTACCCTGAAGCCCCAGTGCACGGAGAAGGATCCCAGAGGTAAGTATTTTTCCTTCCACTACACAAACTCTGTTCTTCCATGTATCAGTGTCAAGGCTATCACTATATTTTTCCAAACTGGAGTGGGCATGCTCTCCCAATCTTTGGATAACCACTGTATTGTTTAAAGGTACTTAACTATTTACCTGCATTATTATCTAGGTACGGGTCCTCTCGCAATCGTATTCATGCTACAGCAAGGTTCTAGCACTCTTCAATGGCAAGAGCACATTTGCGAGCCAAGCAAGAATCAAGGCTATGGTTTAAGCACCACACTTCTTTGCATCAGAGGCGTTTTGTGCAGAAATAATTAAGGTGATTCCATCTGTCTGAATTTATGTTCAAATCTACTTCAAAGACAAAAATGCACTACAGACAAGAGAAAAGGGATTCAGAGAACCGTTCTGATCAGGTAGTTTGGCCTCCCTAGGAACATGCCATCGAATTACAATTCCTACAGCCAGCTTAATAACCTGTGGGTTAAACAAGAGCATCTTTTTTAGCCTGAATGGTGTCTTCTTTTGATTTAGAGATCTCAGGTGATGGACAACAAACTATAGCCTTTACGTCCTGGATTATAACAGCTTGTGTTAAGAAAGAAAGTGAGAAAGAAAGAAAAAAAGCTGTTAATCTCCTTGAGTTGAAGCCTCGCATATTGCTGCATTCACAAAAAAAAAGTCAGATTTTATTACATTTTTATTTTGTTTCACTAGGGAGCTCTCAGTGACTGCAGCAGAAAGGCCAAGCCCCAGTCAACTGTAAATATGTTCTCTGCCAGAAGTCAAGGGGAGCTACATGTACGTACGCAGAGGCAGTTAGCTCCTAAAGAATTATTTTCAAGGATGTTACATATATACATGTATAACATCCACCCCTTGCAGAAGCATGACATCCACTCGAACGATCAGCTTCACCACTGTTGCAATCTTAGAGGAAGTCAATTTACTCATAAACAGGCTCTTAAAGGACTGGAAAACAATTAGGGATGCTTGATACATAAAGTAATCTGAAAATGTGAATACACCACTACAGACAGACACTGATTAAATGTCAGTGTTTCCCTATGCTCAATAAATCCTTTTGGTATCATCTGAACACTTCACTCCCAAGTTGTTTCAGATGCAGTACTTTAACGTGGTGTTTGTTGAGGAGAGGGACAGGGGGCAAAATCTATCTTGTCTTCATTAAGATCATGCTGTGAGACCACTTCCCCGGACTGCCTGCAGCCCACAGGGAAGAGATACTTAAGTAGCCTGATGAGAAACTCTGATGGAACTAGCAGCAATATTTCCCCTGCCAGGGTAGTATGACTTCCCTAGGGAAAATGTGGATCTTATTAAACAAATCCACCCTTTCACTTTGATCCTGTCTCCACGACTTCCTTGCTGGAACCAACTGCAGAGGGTTCAACATCTCTTTTTCTTATGGGAAGCCTTGACCACACAACAGCCCTAAAGATGAAACGTATCATTTGGGCTGGGGGGGCTTGAGCCACTGTATTCAGAGATTAGGTTTAATAAAGCTGTGAGAACTTGTCAAGTTCAAGAGAAGACACTTCCCATTAAGGAATAACTTGCATGAGAGCAGTAACACCCGGCTGCATGTGAAACATCTAGCGACCGTCAGGCCATTGACTCTTGCTAGTAGCGGATACCTACTCTTCATTGGCTCTCCCAGGCAAACACATCCACAATTACCCTTCAAATGGCACTCTTACGTCCTTGAACTGTTTCGGCCTTGAGCTTGCCTGGGTTTAGGAGATGGCTCATCTGCCTTCAAGCATCTGCAAGTTACTCTGAAGGCCACAGAGGTAGCTTAGTAGAAAGCTGAAGGCTTCCTTTAAGCGAAAGGCAATTGGCAAAGCAATGCAAGTTGACCCTTCGCATACTAAAAAGCTACCAAACAAGGGGGCTTCACACTACTGGGGTTTAAAATGAGCCTTTTGCTTCCAGCTTCCACAGATGACGAGCAAAGGATGAGGCTAGCGGTGCCCTTCAGACAGCCACATCCTCACTTGGCAACCACTGGGCAATGAAGAGCTTCTACTTCCCAAGAAAGCAACCACACACCTGGAAGGGCAGAAGTGCTACAACCTGGCAGAGGGGTCTGATCACTGCGCAAAACCACCTGAAATGTAACTTTGCTCCGTTACTATTTCTTCTCCACCTAGCCAGCATGGAGGCACTCTGCAGCAGCCAAGCCCCAGGTACCACTCTGCATGAAGCCCAGGTCAGAGCCTGACCTCCACCCCACAAACCAATACGGCATGCACTCTCTGCAGGCAACATACTCCTCTCCAGTCAGCAGGGTGTAGCTCGCAAATCTGCATTTCTGCCAGGGTTCAGCAGCTGTGTCTTTCAGAAGTGCTCAGTGCCCAAGAACTGTGGCATTGATGGGAGCTTCAGAGAGCAAAGCCCTGCTCTGAAAGGCACAGGCTGTAGCGTGTTAATAACTGCTCTTTACTACCACACAAGAAGGCCTAGGTCTTCAGTTCTCCAAGGCTGATGGGTGTATTTGCTGTGGTTACGCATCCACATGTGAATCTCTTATCCCACTAGACTGGCAGTAAAGAGATAAAAGCCGCGTGTCCTGGTAACCTTGTATTTAGGGCTCCTCACCCTCATGTGGGTTGGACAGTTTGGATGAAGGCAGGAGCCAAGGAAAGTCTGCAGTAAGGATCAAGGAGAAGAGAGGAAGTTTGGGATTACCAGCTCCCTTGGGGGGATTTCAGCCTGCACATGATCTGCAGCTTTGTTTCAAGAGGCACTTAATACATGCCACGTGGGAGGTCCCATCTCTCCCGATCATTCGGAAGTGCCGTGGAGACAATGGGGCCACACGACGTTGAATTTGGGGAGAGGCAAAGGCAGAGAAGACAATCAGATTGGTATCCGGTGCTCCAGGGGGATGCCAGCACGTGGTGAATGGTTCAGATCAGAGCTCTGAAAGCCTTCAGGTCTGGCAGGAAACTATCAGTTCCCAATTATGTGCAGCGTGTGCCAAGAAGCAACACGACAATGAAATCAGAGAGCAAAAATGTTGTGTCAAAACCTGTTTGGGTGAAAGATCCCTGAAATATGGAAGGAGCGTGTGGAATCTTTACTCTGTATACAGACGCAGGGTCAACTAAACAGCCTCAGTTGGCTTTGAGCAGAACCTAGCTGCCTGGCTGGAGAAGATCGGGTTGTGCCCACGTACACGACAGAAGAGCAGCTCTTGGGAGACACCTGCTGCCCACACAGAGAAGCCCAGCTATTTATGAACCAGGCTAGTGAGGACTAACGAGTGCTGGAAATCTCAGTGCACAGGCCAAAGAACCGGAGCAGAGGATGAAGCAGGGGACACTTTTGTAACTGGTGACAGATGTTCAGTGGGGTTTTGGTAACCCAGCTTCTGAATATGCAGCTTTATCTACCTTTACGGGGCCCAAATTTCCAGAACATATAGTTTCGTTCTGTTAGTGGTGCTTGGTGGACAGCAGTCTGAAATGGAAAGCCTCCAGATGTGAACGCACACAATGACACCCATCTGTATGCTCCTCTCTCCTCCCTCCCCCTGCCATTCAACTCACTGATTTAACCACATTCTCCAAGTCCCTTCCTGGCTCCCCCAGTATTTTCAACAATAATTTCTGGCATTTTCTTACCAAGTTTTTCATAGCCTGGCCTCACCTTACCGATACACCCACACTCTGCTCATCAACAGCACTTGCCTCCATCAGCCAATTCCCTGATGAGCCCTTCTGGGCTTCCTCCCACAATGACCCTCACCAGTGGGACATACTCCTGGAAGCTACCAGTGCTTTCTTCCAAGATCCTTCTCAAAACTCTTCACCTCTTTCCTACAACACGCAACAAACACCAACAACCTAGAAGAGTTGCAAGACCTCCAAATGACCAGCTAAGGTCTGCATGTATCATCGTATATTTGTTACCCTGTACTTTACACCATACTTCCCCCTGGTCCCGTGATTATTTCTCTTCCTCCTTTCCTAACAGATGAAGAACTCTGAGGCTGGGACCAATGTTTGCAATACACCCTTTTACGGTCTATATCCATTAGCGCAATACAAACATATATGCATTTACACTTCTTCAGTAGCCAATAAGTACTGTTTTGCATAGGCCTTTTCACCTGAGCCTCTTGCAGCATTTAAGGCAAATATCACTGTTTCCATTTTAGAGATGGGGAGTGCAGACCAAGGGAAGTTAAGTTATGTATCCAAAGCCACAATGATTAAGTCAGGAGCCAGAACTGTGATATCTCCCGGTCAGAGCCAAGACAGAATGCTTTCATCCAGGGAACAGCCAGCACTACTTCCATGTTGGACCCTAGCTCCCTTGAACAGCCCATGCTGAAGCTGTGATTTTTAGAGGGTCTTTTTTTATTGTTGCTTATATCTTCTTTACCAAGACCAGGTCATTACTGTTAAGAAATAAGGCATGGCCCTCTCACTGGAAACCAGGCTTGCTGCCTCTAAAGGGCTGAGCAAATGAGCAGATGTGGGATTGGAACTGTATCCTGCCCTCCAGCAGGGCATTAGCAGTCTGCTACCAACCCAGCTCACAGGTCATCGTGTATCATTTCAAGCAGGACTTTAATCCCTGCTTACAATCCTCTATCCCTGCCTGCATTTCTGCAACCAGCAAGGCATCTGCAAAGAGCACAATAGAGCAGGGGCAGGCGATTATTTGGGGCAGAGGGACACTTACTGAGTTTTGGCAAGCCAGTAAGGGCTGCATGACAGGCAGCCAGGGGCAGATAAATATTAATTTTCTAAATTTTTAAGGGGCTCCATGGCCCGGATAGAATGGCCTGGCGGGCCACATTCGGCCCCCAGGCTGCAGTTTGCCCACCCCTGCAACAGAGAGTTACCAGCTGGTATTGAGGGCACCGTGCAATGGAAGAGCAGATCTTTGCATTGAAACATGAAGCCCACAAACCAGAGTAGGGGCAGCTAACCCGATCTAGTCTCTTCTGGCTTCTGATCAAAACTCATGGAACAAGGGGAATACTTGGCCTTTTCAGGAAATGACCCTCTGGGGGTCATAGCACAGCAGGGAACAAAGCAGCAAGCCTTTCACATTGCTGTTTAGCAACGACCTCTGCTGTCCACAGAGGAACAGCTCTACTGAGCCAGGGAGGCGGCTCTCACAGCGCAGTAACAACAAGGAATCCTAGGCAACTTGCATCAAGTCACTTCACCGAGCAGCACCTGTTTCACTTCCAGAAATAGCGTTAAATATCCGTACCCGACAGAGAGCCAGTCTAAATTCAATATGCCTTGGGACTGTCAGACAAGGAACACCTTCTGAGAGAAGCAAAGGCTTAGCAATGAAAGCCTTGTCGTGACCCATCACCAAGAACATTCCAAGACCTCAGTTTTGACTTGGATGCCCAAAGGCAAGACAGAGGTGTTCAGATTATACACTCAGGAAGAGCTATCCATAAGGGATCTCTCCAAGTCTAAAATTTGGGCTTCCCTCCATCCCCACATGCCACTCATGGCCTCACCACCACCTCTATTTACCTCATGGCCCTCCCCTCTCCTCCTCCTCTTCATCACTCAGCTCAGAAACTTCCACTTGATCACTAAAATGATCCCGGCCATTCACCACATCTTCCTAGCTCTCCCCCTTGAGCTCTTGGGCCTCACAAGAACCTGGACCCCCACGTGGACATGTACAGCCATCCTCCCAACACATGAATGAAAGTTTCAGCCCCAGAGAACTAGTTTCTACCTCCCCAATTCATTAAGCACACTTTACCTGAGGTGTTGTAAAGTGCAACATCAACAACTGCAGCAAGAGGAACGTTACTTTAAAGAAGAGAGCCAGACTGTTTGCTCCGACTGAGTCCACAGTACATTGCATGCATCAAAGATTTCTACATGAAAACTCACGTCCTGTTTGGCATGAATCCATGGAACCAAAAGATTTATATACATGTGCGCGCGCATGTGTAGGTCATTTAAATAAAACCTTAATTTTAATACCCTACCTGAAGAGTTAGTTCTAGAGAAGTAACCACTTCCAGTAACATTTTAGACAGCAATTAGGCAGATGTATTTGTCTTGGAAGTGCTGTCTAAGGAGGGCTGGCAAGAGAGTGCACATTCAATTTTTAATTAGCTCTCAATCCTGCAAAAGGAACAGGGAATCTAAGTTTTCCAACTCCGTCTCACTGTATTTAGGCAACTGAGCCATTTGTCTGGAAACCTACTGAAAGGCTCATTAAGCTGTCTGCCAAGGATTTATTTGCAAAGGCCGGAGCCACAAATGGCTGCATTTGCTTAACCAAAAAAGTACCTTAAGTGACATGTAATGAGCAAAACTGCTGTTCAAGTGTTATCTAGCCATTCACTAGATGTAGGCAGACACTTCCCCTAAATCATGCTTCCTCTAACAAGACATCACTCACTTAATCCCACTTGGCAACTTGATGCGGAAAAAATCTCACGAAGAGTTTAATTAAAGACTCAGAAGTTTTACATACTAGAGCCCCTCAGGAACTTGTTTCCTCACACACAGGTCATTGGGGTAACGTATGTGACATGCAGTGGTTTTTTGTGAGGTGCCGAGAAATTCTCCAGGTACTTAGATTTAAAGCAACTGTAGCTTTCATCTGAAGTGCACGACTGCTCTCCCCGCTCTCAAAGAACAGCAGAAACAAAGCTACCACGACGCAGCCCAAAAGAAATGGTGTCACGCTGATATCAAACATTTTGCTATAAAAGTACGTTCTGAAATGCATAAACACCAATCCAGAGCGTGGTTCAGCTTCACATGCTGTTTCTCAGAGAAACACTTCCACTGTCCACAGCACAATTCAAGGCCACGCTTTTTTTGTTTTGTTTTTCAATCCGTTTCTCTCTCATCCCAGATACATACCAATATGCCCAATGATCCATGGAATTGCACACAATGAAACTGCACCCAGGAGATGATTTCTATGACTGACTCAGATTGTACTTTCCCTTTACCTTCCCAGCTTCCACAAAGTTAGTAACTGATACACAGTTAGTGAGCTGGATGAAGCATGAGACTTTTCTAAAAGCCTCACGGACAAATCTAACTGAAGACTGCAGAGGTGGAGTGAGAAACTGTACCTGAACAGAATGAAACCAAGTGACTCGACTGCAGCCCGTCTCACATCATCATTGACATCACTCACCTGTTAAAGAGGAAACAAGATGTTAGGAGAATGGTCTAACTACTATGAAACACTTTGTCTCTAGTGCCCTGCAGATGATCGGGGCTACAGGACAAGAGAGAGCAAGAAAATTAAGTAATACTGAGGGATGTACTTCACCTTAGTGAAGTACAGGCCTGGAGACACAGACTCCCATTCACATTTCATGAAGTGTTTTAAATGCCATTCTTTCAGATCACAGATCAAAGAGCTCTGAGGCTTAAAGCTTTAAACGTTATTGTTTTTCTGCCCAGCACAATAAACTGTTGAGAGTTATTTGGAGTTGGGAAACATTTATTCCCAGCGAAGAACTACTTTGGGACCATGTTTTGCTTTTAAATACTAAATTAACATACTAGCAAGCTAAATTAACTTCCTCCTTTAGCTGAAGTCTCTTTAGCTTTGTATTTGCAGATCCTGTGACTTCTAATCCTACTATTTTCATGAAGAAGGAAGAGAAAACAGCCTCTCATCCTTTTAAATCATTGCTTCTGATTAGAGCACTGACACTGCCAATGAAAAGTCCTGTCAATGTGCTGGGTGGGTTGAGCACTAGCCTGGCTACCCCATGCAGCTCGCAGTACTTACAGCTACGTGAAGCAGACGTCTGATAGCCTTGTTGTTCCCTGAGCCACAGTAAGCCATAGCTACAGTGTACATTCCTGAGCGTCGGAGGATTGGATCCTAGAAGAGAGAGAGCATACTTCAACGAAGGTTTCTACAGGTACAGCGAAGTCATGAGAGCTCAGTCTCCAAGTCCATTCAATTCCTGGAGTATGGAGATTCCAACAAACAGCAGAGCTGCAACACTTGCTCATTAGCAACGAGAAGGCACAGAACAGCTGTCTGATGGAAACATCATCTGATTACAAGCACCTCACTAGGATCCGCACTCTCATGACCTAAAGGAGACAGGCCCCAGAAGCTGTGATGCACCAGAACAGCTGCACTGACCACCGTCACACCACTCAGAGGTTGGTGTTTCCAGCTATTTGTAAGAACATTTTGACAAGGGCATAAATAAACATTTCAGCAGGGCACGGGAAGTTCTGCAATGCAACACCGACGTCAAAATGCAACCGCTCACCTTATCTCTGCAGAGACTCTCTATGAGGGCGTCTGCCTCCTCCATCCTCCCATACATCACCAACGCAATTCCAACAGCAAGGCCCCGCAAGATCTTCTCATGCTGTGTTTCCTGTGCATAGCCAACCATGTCCTCGATGGCCTGAGCATTTTTAGACCCCAGCATAACAAGACCCAATGCCAGGCCTGCTGCCTCACCTGTGCGGCAGGACAGAAAAGCAGAAACATATGCTTAGCTCGCAATACAGGCTTAATCCTTAATCAGTACCACACCCAGGGGTTCCTTGTACTGCCGAGATACATACACAGCTGTGTCCAGGAGACCTGTGGCTCATCTCCCATGAGCGAGGTGGAAGATGAAAACTGCTAAGCATATCTATGCTGCTTCCAGAGTACCACAAGCAGAAGCCTCTAACAAGCAAGCACCATAATAACAATCACCCAACAAGGAATAAAGTGGTGTTTAAACAGGGTCTTTCTTTGACCAAATCACTGTGTAAAGGAGCCAGATTTATAACTTCAGCTGCAGGCAACCCACAGGAGTTAAGCTGTGGCCCCCCAGACTCCCCAGGCTGGGTGTCCCTCCCCCCACTGCTCTCCTGCTATTGCTGCTGGCGTCTCTGGCTCTCCCTCCCTCCTCCAGTTTCTGCCCCTGGAATCCTGTGGCCAGGCAGCTTAGGGGAGCCCAGGGTGCCAGCACAGTGTAATGGAGGGGAAGGGCAGAGGGAAGCGAGGGGGCCTGTACAGCCTGTAGCCACTCAGAAACTGTCTTAGGCCAACAGAGGTCTAGATCATCACACACTGCTCTTCTGTGAATTGTGGCCAATGCAACAATGGTCTCCATCTAACCTCCTGGAGCCAGAAAGATCAGCGTGACATGTGGCTTTTGAGGAGAAAGAGGGTAAGCCAGTTTAAAATACAAGTATTGGGGGGCACAGTTCTCCAAAGCCCCTGGCAGACCTTACACTTACGATGTGATTAGTCAGTTAATCACATCTTAAGCAGTCACCCGGCCACACGTTGATGCAATTAACAGTACAACAAAAGACACAATAAGCCACTAACTATAAAACGCATGATAATTTTGTGGCTGGTTCCCATCACGCCTTAAGCTGAACACATGGCCGGTGCGCTCCTGGGGTTGGAAGCAGACCAAAGCCCTTGAAGGTTCCAGTATGCTATGGGCACTCCCACTCACAGGAGCACCAGGTGCTTGGACTGGCACAGGGGGAGTTCAGGATCATGATCCTAGGCTACCCTTGTACCAGCAGTAGGATACGACTGGGATCTGACCCCCCAATCCCACCTCTTACCATGCATATGTAACATGGCCAGAAGCACGATAGTTAGGATTGGGGATCAGATCCCATCATGCCTTTAATTGAACATGTCAGCAGCCTGAGCACCATGAGCAAAGCAAGGAATACCAGGTCACTGAATCACAGCAGCTGCAATTTTATACCAAGCCATGTACAGCAGCCAGCTCAGCAGCACCCCAATCCTGATACGGCTTTAACACAATATAAAAGATCCTTGTAGGTCATAAAAAGGTCAAAGACAACCTAGAAATACTCTATAACTACTCAGATCTATACCCTGTGAGTAAGGCCACATAGTTAGTTGCTTTAAAAGTGTCTTGCTTACCTGTCACTGCGTCATCTTGGTAGAGGTTTGTTTTCAGCAGATCATACACATCTTGGCGGGCAGTGCCCATGGCAGCTAACCCTAGCCCCAAGCTACCACCATGCCGGACAATCTACAAAGAATGACAATTTTCATTCCTATTAATGCACATATTATAGCGCACAGACATGTACATCGGGTGAAGACGCCAGCACTTTAAGCTGACAACATTTAGTGTACAAACCTGCCCCCCCCCACCTTAAAATGGGCCTGCTTTTTTGTGAAACCCACTTCTATTTTTCTGTACGCTCCCAAGCTATCTCTGATCAAGAAGGCAGAAGCTACGTTCTAGAAAGTCAGTTCATGGACCCATCCCATAAGAGGTAGTACAACCCCATGCAAAGCACTACAGATTTTCTAATAGAGTCTTTTGTCTCTTGCCAGAGATTTATCTACACAGGACCACAAATGTACATACCAAAGTCAACAGGCAGAATATACTGCATAACAGAGACCTGGGCTGGAAGCTTATACAGGTATTTAACTCATGTGACATTGACTGCCTTGGCAGACTGGATCAAGAATCCAGAGCCACCCACCCTTCATGGAAACATGTGCCAGAGTTGCAGCAGAGTCTGTCGATCCTGGATCGACCTCATCAGCCACCTTAGGAACCACAAGTAAGACAATCAGCCTCGACTGCAAGGGATTGCCAAGAAATCTCAATGTCTTGATCTGAAGGACAGGAGGAAGCAACATTAGTTTAATACAAAGCACTAAACTGAGCACGCTCTTTGCAGCTAGAATGATTTGTAGAACCCAAGAGAAACTCGGGGCATGCCCCAGAAGAGAGGGTGGGAGGATGCCGGACAACCATTAATTAGGAAGCTACTCCAAGAATAAGGAGCCTGTGAACAAATCCAGGTTTGAAGAAGCCCATGAGCGAATCCTGAATGAAGTACTGATTACATATAACAGACAAACCCTGCAACTGGGAACCGGTATATAACTAATGTCACTGGGTTGATCTAAAAATCAGTCAAACTTCAAACTGATTCACCTCTTACCCATAGCCACATAACACTGGTATAACTCTGCTAGACCACAATGATGTCCATGAAGCCATGAGACCTATAGTAGCTGCTATTGACAACAAGTATAATTAAGGCTGAAATACAAATTCACAACTCCTTCCTCAAATTCCACTTCTTTCTTTTTTTTAAATAAAATTGTCTCTTCAGGGCCAAATCAGTTCCGAAATAAATTTCAAATTTCGACTGAGCAGAACTCAATCGTTCAGGTCTGTGAGACACTACTACCAGCAGACTTAGTCTGGTGCTTCAGATACTCCCAAATCCATGCCAGTCATCCTGTGTGCAAGTCCCAAGCCCAGAGGCCTCAGGATTCAGATACCTCCCACTCTCAGTTGCTCACTTCCCACTTGCGTTGGGAACATGAAGGATGTTGAAAATAAGCGCTGCATTGAAGGGGACCATCAAGGTGTATAAGCAGCGCGCCATGCAGCTTGCTGTAAGCCACTGTGTTACTTATTGCTTTTATGCTATTTGTAATCCTCGTTCACTGTCTTGGGTCAGATCTACAGCGAGTTCAGAGGCCTGTTTTTGCAAAGCATTTAGTGCACTCCTGGACACTCAGAACAGAACAAGTTAAACCTTATACGTACATCATTGCTGGCATTCTTCAGCTGGTTCAGCAAATAGTCGATGATATCGCCCCCGTGATTAGCATGAATGAGACCCAAAGCGTAGAGGCCTCCACCCTCCTGATAGGCTGACCCCGGAGAGGTGTCCTTGGGCAGGTAAGTAGCCATTAACTGTAGTGCTTCCTTCTCGTGACCCTGCAAGTTCATTGACCAACAGGGTATAGAGAAAGGAGAAAAAATAAGAAAAAAGGGAAAAGTATGCTGAGTTATAAAGATGTTTGTCAGGAGTAAACATCTGCTCAATCCATCATTCCCCATAGTGTGATGCAGTACTGGCCTTCCCCAACACCGGCACACGCAGTGTTCCTGCTATTATCACTTTTGCAGTTTGTTCACAAAAAGGCACAAGTACAAAAGAGTCACTCAATCAATCTGCATAGCAAACAAATCATAGAAAATAAGTGTTGGAAGGGATGTTGGGAGCTCACATCTAGTCCAACCCCCTGCACAAAGCAGGACCAGCCCCAACTACATCATCCCAGCCAAGGCTTTGTCTATCCAGGTCTTAAAAATATCAAAGGATGGAGACTCCACAACCTCTGGGCATCCCATTCCAGTGCCTTACTACCCTCCTAATGAGAAAGATTTTTCCAACATCTAACTTCAACTTCCCTTGCTGCAACTTGAACCCATTGCTCCTTGTTCTGTCATCTGCCCCCTCTGAGAACAGTCCAGCTCTTTTGATCCCTGCTCTGGAGAGTAGAAGGTTGCTAATTAAATCCCCATTCAGTCTTCTCTTCTCCAGACTGGACCAAGACTCATATTTGGCTCAACAATCAGGCTGCTTTATTAAAGAAGTGGGTACAAAAACTACAAAGCTTCCTGCTCTTCTTTAACCTACTATCCCTGCACTGAATCTGAAAGATCCAAGGTGGAATGGAGACACCCACGAGCCTGCCATGTGCCCCGACAAGGACCTGGTCCTGTTACCAGCTTTGATTCCTAACCAAGTTTTAAATCAAGCTGTGCAAACACATAGGTGGGCAAACCACATATGCAGGCAACCTCATAATGACTGCATTCAACCCTGGTGAAGAGCTGGAGTATGAATAGGACCTTAAAAAGTTACCCAGAATCAACCCCTCCATCCCCAGAGAAAACAACTTTAGTGACAGCAAGGGAAGAGTTTTTACTACATGAAGAAGTACAAATGCAACGTTACCTTATGTATGACCCCCAGGCTTGCGGTAGCAGTAAACTTTGCCCAGTTAGTGGCTCTGGCCAGCCACTCCAAATTATCTCTGGAATGAGAAAAAGCCTAGGTTTCAGTACAGTTTTTACCCCTGGTGATATATGTCAGCAGCGAGGATTGCTTTCAAAACAGCAGGCAGCTGTGGGAGACAGGGAGATGGAGACCTCTCGTGCTCTGCACTTGCCCTTCACCAGCTCTGAATTTTGGCTCAACACCAGCAATCACACAAGTAAGCAGCTCTCATTTCACAACAACGCAGACCTAGGTCAGCCTGTCTTCATGCTTCAAAGACCCTGCTGTGGGCTTGAGCAATGCTTTTTTTCTGAAAGAGAGAACTGGAAGCTGTTCCTAGCTTGGCTGGGGGGGGGAGCAACTGGTTCATATAAATGGTCCCTTTCATCACTTCTTCCTGTTAATTCAGCCCCCAGCGTGGATCTGCACAAGTTCAAAGCTTGCCAAAACGCCACCCTTGACTGATCAGAACACAGGGGCTATCCGAATCAATCAGGCTCGTAATCCATCCAGCCCAGCACCATCTTCACTGGCACCAAATGCCAAGGGAAGTGCAAAAAAAATCCTGTAATAGTCTGCTGTGGAACATTCTGCCCCCACCACCAGCATGGTTTCACGCTGGTCTCCAACAGTTAGGGTTAGCTTGAGCCCCATAGCTCCTGGTTTAATATCATCCCTTCCAAAAATCTATCATAGCTGATTATGAGAATTCTAGATATTCTCGCTATCCCAAGATAACAATCCAACACCTTATCTAAACTCTTGACCTCAACAACTGCCAGGGGAAACATGTTTCACAGTCAAAGTTCATGCTAAGGGCAAAAAAACATTTCCTTTCATAGAACTAAATTTTCCACCTTTTAATTTAATTCTACATCCGCTTTTTCTTGAGTTGGGAAATTTTGGCTCAATCTTCATTTGGCCCCTGCTACACATTAAATATACTACGCAATTAACTGGCAAACTGCACAATAAATTTAGATTGGCCACACATGCAAAGTAATTATTACACCATAAAAATAAGTGTCAAGCTGTAAAGAGAGCCAACCAGCTACAAAGTTAGTGCTAGAAAATGTATAACAACCCTATAGCTGGTTTCTATGCAGCTTTGGGCCCTTCTCTATACTATTCATCTTATTTACTTTCATCACGCTCGCTCTCGTCTCCTTTCTAGGGGAAACAACTTGCTGTCTTCCCCTTCTCTCTTCATACAAGAGGCTTTTGTCATTCACTTGATCACCCTTATTCTCCTCTGCCCTTGCCTTTTGGAGGACTGGTGACATGTAAAGTATTCTAGTACCTCTCAAAGTTACCTGGATTTCTTTACAATGTATTTACCTAAGGAACTGGTCACTGGTTGTCCCACAGTGCATAAAGGAGTTTGCTATAACCGTTGCTGTGTGACACACGGAGTTCCGGACTGCATCCTGGAAGAGCAAAACAGACTGGTATCACCCAAGCAGCAAGAAACATGTACCCAGGTCTGCTCAATTCAGACTGCTTGGTGCCATACAGGTGATTGAGTACACGTGCACTGCTTTAGGCACACAGGTCTGCTTACTCGGCCTTGCCTCTACCAGAAAGATGGGTCACAACTAATTTGGGGTGTTTAAATTGCACAATAAATATCAAGCCTCTTCAGTCTTCAAGAGGAGGCTTGATAGTCACCTGGCTGGGGTCATCTGACCTCGGTCCTCTTTCCTGCCAGGGGCAGGGGGTCAGACATGATGATCCACTGTGGTCCCTTCTGACTACAATCTATGAATGACCTCACTCTAATGAGGATGCAGTGCTTGCTAAGGCACTCTGGCCTGATGTCAAACCCATTTCTTGTGCTCATGAGTCCTTTATATACATTTCTGCAGAATAAACTGAAGCAAAACAGCAGCATGAATGGAGAAAGATACCTTCTTTTAAATGCCCAGCAGTCCCAAGTCATTTATCCACTGCTTCTGGCAACTATTTCAAGCCTTCCCTGGAAGGAACCACAGAATCAGCACGAAGAGGCTCTATCAGCAGAGGGAAATTTCCCCAATGCATTTCAAAAACAGCATGCTGATGTATACTTGCTCTAAGCAGGTAAATGTCTCCTGCAGACTGCTGAGGATAGAGGGCATATTTAAGATCCAGACACAATCTCTCTTCTGGGGTTTATAATAATCACTAGGCTTAAGGTACAGCAGGGATAGGGCTTGCAGCAGCAAAGGCATTAGATGCCAGTTTGTCAGGATCTTAAGGGCTGCACTGACTTTGCACATAAAATTTAGCGCATGCAAATGCCTCACACTAGTAACTTCATAGTAAGACGTTGCTTGAGGACACTAACACATTCAGTCTATTTCTTGCCTTGCAATACTGCAACTCCTTGGTTTTGTTTTCCTCCTTCAGGTACGTGGAAAGGTGGCCTCTAGACACACCTCAGAAGTGCACTGGCCACATGGATGGGCTCATGGCCAGACAGTGAGACAAATCAGCCCTCATTGAGCAAGGAGATTTGATTTTTAGAATGAACATATTGGGACTGTTATACTAGACCAGCCATGAACAAGGATCCTTGGAAAGAGGGAATCCTCCCAGACACACTCAGGCTTTGCTAAAACCTAATGCTTCAAAAAGAGATTGTGGAAACGGATGCACACCAGAAAACTTTTGACAATCCCAGTAGCAGATGGCAATCTAAGGCCACTTACCTTTGTGTTTTTGAGAATCATGAGGTCAGTGTTGTTGTTTCGTATTAAAAACTGCAGGTGCAACTCAATAGCCATTTCACCACTTAAAATTTTAATCATTTTGGAGATCTGGTCCTTGGGCTCAGGGTTCTTCACGCACAAAGAAAAGAATTTAAAAAAGACAGGTCATAAGAATCCCTGCAGTTTTCCCATGAGAGTGCCAGCTCAAGTGCACAGTTAGAGCACCCTGTGCATGCTCAAGTGCAGTTACAGCTAGCCATTCAGAGACCAGCAGGTCTAGGGTTAAAAAGGCCATAAGATCCCCACAAGTCCTGGTCACTCTAATGAGAGTATTTCCAGGCATGAGGTAGGGAGAGTGAAGGGCAGAAGCTATAAGAACAATGCATCCCTTATGGTGGAAATAAATCATTCCAATCACACCTGCTTCTCTGATATTTGGTGCTTATCTGCTGCTTTGTTCGGTATCTTGCACCTAGTGAATGAGAAACCCTTCCACAAAAAGCAGTCATATATATGAACACTACACTTGTGTTTCCTTAGGGATTATAGTGAGGAAGGACTCCGCAACGATGCTTGAAATGTATGGCAATGCCATGGATGAGCAGTTGCAAGGTGACCATAACAGCTTGGGGATTGAGAGAGCACATCAGTTCAACAGAGATGTGTTGGAACCACGCTGCTGGGGTCTACAATGGCTGGGAAGGGCATGAATCAGTCTTAGGGCTTTTCGAACACCCGGCTAGTTGCCACTTTATCTTCATGCTCCCAATACTCTGCTGAACTAACCCGAGCCCTTTGATAACCCCTGAAATGTCAGTCTAAGCTTGGCACTCCTGCAGGGGGTGGAAAGCACATTAGGTCTCTTTGAAGTGACGTTACGTAAAAGACCTGCTGAGGTTAGTCTTTTAACTAATCTCCTTAGGTATTTCTTTTTGGCTTGCACTCCCAGCTAGGGCAATTAGAGCGCTAGAATGCTCCAGGTCACCAGGATCATTTCTGCATGCCTGCCCCTTGGCACCAGACATGGCATTCACCCAGCAGAAACTAATCCAAAATGCTCTCCCCTTTGGAGGACGCTGCCCACGGGTTTTCTGATGAGGTAACCGCTTTGTTTCTTTGCCCGAATCTGGATTCAAGCAAATATCTCTGCTTGCAATGAACTGAACAGAATTCCTCCCCTTCTAAAGATCTACAAGATTATGTCCACAATTCTCATGAGTTGTTTGCATGTGTACATCATAGGAGTGGTCACAGCCACGACTGGAGTTTTATCCCCTGCTCTGTTTAGCATTTTTGTCCCGATCATAAGAGTAATTGTTACATAGCTGCATGTTCTTACAGGGATACCTGTGAGCAAAACCCCAGTAACTTTAATCATGTTTCATTCACAGTTAAACTGACAAGGTTTGTGCTACATTCATCTCTCCTTCTTTTCCAGGATGGATTTATTTTTAATACTAACAGGGTGTGGCTACACGTTCATTAGTGCACCATAATTATGACACATTAAGTTTAGTAACTGTAATGAAAGGTACTAACTTAACATGCCGCAATCAGCGCTACTGCACATTAGCACAGTTGAACGGGTTTTTGGTGGTGATGTTAATGCACAATAGATTTATTCTACTGTGCATTAGAGCATTAGCACAGGTTTTGCCCACTGTGCTAATGTGCAGTAGAATTAGTCTTCTGCACATTAAGAATCTCATGTAGAAGCACCCAGAGTCCGAAATAAATCAAACAGATAAGCCAGCCACTCCAGCCCAGCTTCCCTCAGGTCTCTAAGAGCACATTTATACTCCCTCCAGGGGTGGGAGGGGCAGTGCTTTAATTAGAGTGGCTCCCAGAGTTGCTCTAATTAAAGCGCCACAACGTTTTGTGCATCAGTGTCCCCAAACTTAAAAATAGCGGCAGGGGTGCTTGAGCTAAAACTTGTTCAACAACTGCCCCTGCTGTCATTTCTAAGTCACGTACACGAGATGCAGGAGACTGCTGGAGTATGGCAATTGCCATGTTCCAGCAGATTCAATTAATCACATCTGCTCCGACGCACTGGAATTCCAGTGCGTCAGAGCAGCCGCTGCGCTCGTGTATAAGTGCCCTAACTGAGTTGTCTGCTGGCCTTTCAACCGACCTACAAATTTAAACACTGCCCAATTCCTGGCTTCAAACCCAAC
>NW_005842035.1:1818157-1827067 GCF_000455745.1 Alligator sinensis | reverse complement strand
GGAAGATATTTTAAGCACAGGGGGTGCGAAGCCCAGCACCTTCAAAAGGTCACTGCACCCAGATTCAGGTACATGGGGGTATCTAGGCAAAGCATGTATGTGCAGCTAAATACAGTATATATGATATTGCACAGGACTTACAGCTTCTGCAGACTTCCCAGCACAAGAGCTACCTGGCTTCTCTTCTGCTTCCATAGCATCACTGCAATTAAAAAAAAAAAAAGCGATCAAGTTCACATCTCAACACTGGCCAAACACTTTCACTGCGCTGAAGTGAGCTGGGGAGTTGATATGACAAGGTAGTTACATCCCCTCTCAAGAGCCTTGGGTGCACCATGAATAAGGACAGACACAGTAAAGAAAGGGAAATCACAGCTATTGAGCTGTCACTGAGACAAGAGCCTGACATGCTTCTACATCCATTTCTCACTACATCCCAAGGCCAGCCACTACACAGATTCCCACCGCTCTGAGCATATCTTTATACCAGCTGCTGCAACAGCTTTCCCCATTTCCCTGCGGGGGGTGCCATCCCTGCCAGACACTTTAAGCGCCATCCATACTTTTCATTGAAGCTGTAAGCTGGGCACTAAAAGGAAGCTGGAACAGCATAAGTGTCTCTCAACGGCACCCCACAAAGCACAAGGCTCTGCCAATGCTACAGGAGATGGAGACAGGACTTCGGCCAATGTCTTTCAAAGCGATTAAAACCTGATTTTTCAAGGCCCACAGGAGAGGACTGTTTCCTGGTGACCCGCATAATGCTCAAAGAAATTTGCATAATGTGAAGCACTATGCAGGCCCGTTTATGAATGGTTCAGTAAGTATGCTTACTGCAGGGCATTACAACAGGAAACATCTACTTCTAAACTTGCATCACTGGCTTGGAAAGATAAAAGGTGCCTCATTTCTGCAAGCCTTTATAGGACCAGAGTCCCCATTATATGTTATTTGCACAGATGCGGTCACCATTTCATGTGCCAGACTGACTGCTTCCAAGCTAATGGAAGATAAAGAGCAGTGTAAATTGTCTCTATAATGCTCTGCCCACATGCCAGGAATTTAACTTGGAGGGGCCCACAGAAGGATAAGAACGTAGTTCCAGCCCTGTGCTGATTTTCTGTGAGAGGCCAAAGAGGGGAGAGGAAAGAAGGGGGCAAATGATTCCAATTACAGAGATGGCTTATATTATACAGACATCTGGCAGCTAAGACCTTGGAATATAGACTACTGGACAACCATCTGCAGTGGGAACCTCCTCTTAATAAAGCTAGGCTGGATTTGACCAGGCAACCTTCATCAAACAGAAAGGCTTTGTTTACTATTGCCGGTCCCTAATCCACATACGCCCACAAAATCGTTTAATCAGCTTCCATAACAGGGTTAGGAAACAGAACCTAGCTGCGACAGGCATCAACCTGAACATGCCTGTTTCTCTGTTCTCTTCTACTACAAAGGGCATGTAGTATTTACACACAGTCTTAAAACATTCTTCTGTGTTTACTACAGGGGACTCCCTGAGAGTTATATTTTAACTGAACAGTGATATTTCTGCTCAAGCCAATGCCCGCACCTGTCCTTCTCAGATCCAGGTACAGTTCCCGTGTTGGTTGATCCAGGCACCGAGGCGATGGGGGTGCCGACAGTGCGGAGATTCTGGATTACAGAAGACAAGAACTGCTGGCTTGCACTTTCATACAGATCGAAGCAAATCTGGTAAGCCATGAGAAGGTTGTCTTCCTTCACCAGCTTTTCCAGGATGTCACTCACAGCCTGAGGGTCATCCAGAAATATCAAGCACTGAGGGGCAAGAGAGAGAGGAATGAAACAAAAAGATTAGAAAAGGTAGCCTATATTGCAGAATGGAAGAGTAGGCACCACAGGTCCTCTCTTGTGCCTCTTTTTTTTTTTTTTTTTTTACATGCTTTCACTCCTCTAACGGGAGGGCAGAGTGAAGAATTCCCCCTCCCATAACAGACACTAATCATTTTCAAACAGTTTCCATAAGCGAACTTTAAGTGAGGCCAAGGTGAGAATTATAAAGAACACAAGACAAGAATTAAAAGTTCTTTCTATACATAATTTCTCTTTTGAGATCCGCACGGTTTCTCCTTCACTGAATATACATTTCATTGCTGAAATAAGGGTGAAGGACAACATCATCTCAGATTAATTTAAGAACAAGATGAAAGATGTTATCAAACGACATCTATCACTTTGTAGAAGTATGATCCATCTCTCTAGAGAGCTGTCTAAGTTAAAATGGAACAAGCATGAAGTTTTTAACAGTCCCACACCTAGAGTATGGTGTGATGGCCAAACACATGGCAACATCATCTAGCATCTGAATACACAGCCAAAATATTACTATGAAACAACTTCCTGAAAACAATATTGATTTTCTGGACAAAAGAAGAAAAAATCTTTAATCCTTTTAAGATTCAAAGCTAAGGAACCACTGATTAATTCCCCACACAGCCTCAAACTGTGGTAATCACAATTTTCTAGCTTATGTTGTTTTAGAACAAGTTTCCCCTCCAGAAATACAACAAGCACAAAATCCTTTAATTAGATTAGTAACCTTGAATACTAAATACTAGTTTAATACCTAAACTAGCTCAAGTTTAATATATACTGAAACTGCACAGAGAAGGAATGGTATTTCTTTGTTTAAAGACAACTAAAGCCCAGGTGGGAATCAGCTCAGGTGGGGAGTTGGATATCTGGATGTTTTTAAATCAAGCAAGGCATTTACAAACAGCAGCATCACTCAAGATTACCTGGCACACATTGATGAAGTCAGGTTTCTCCAAGTTCATGTAAATTTTAACCAGAACTCTGAGCACTTTGTTACGGAATTGCTTATTCTGCATCAAAGACATGCAGAGCTTTAAACTATAAGCCAGCATCCCAGGAACATCATTCTGAAACAAAATCAAAGAGAGAAAGTCTTACTTTGGGCTGTAGCAGACAGTGTTAAAAACAAGATTAAGGAATAAAACTATCCATACTTTTAATGAACTTTCCTTTATGCTGACAAAGATACACATATGTGACTTTAGAACACACCTCTTATTTCCATCATAGAAACTCACAGATCAAATGCAACAATCAGGAAAAAGTTTCCAAAATAGTTTGAAAACACAATTCTACTAGCACTTAAAATAAACTGCTAGGCATGCAATGTGTATTCATCATTGTATGCATGCTACAGGCCCCTTCAAACACCAAACCAAAAAAGCAGAAGCCTCATAACAAGGTAAAAATCACAGTTGGAGTGATGTCACAGAGTCGCATTAAACACCTCTTCCCAATAAACTTTGTCTTTTTAACTGACCCGAAGAAATGCATGGCACAGCTTTACATCAATCCTATCTCCTTAGTTAATTTCCTGATCCTGACAAGGATTTCACAGATTTCAGACATTCAGGCTGGAAGGGACCTTGGAAGATCACTGAATCCAGCCCCCTGCCCCAGGGGCAGGAAGTCAGCAGAGATCATACTTCAGCCCAACATCCGACAACTCCACCTACCGACTCCAGGATGGTTTTCTCAAAGATGTCCAACCTGCGGGTCTCCAGTGCAATGCCAATGGCCTGTTTGTATTTGTGGTCGTCCAAACACCGCTGGAACATCTTGTTCACGATCCCTTCCAGCCTTTCGTCGACAGGCTTCTTCTCCCCTTCGGGCAGCTCTGCATTCTCCACACACTGCTTGGTGTAGTGGTCGATGCATTTTGCTGAAGAGAAACATGAAACACAGCTCTGTTTAAACTCCCTAGATATTCAAAGGTTCAAGAGAAGTATGAGAAAAGTACCTGAAAAGCTGACATAGACTCTTGGGCCGCTTCCACACAAGAGTGGGCGTTTGTTTCCCCAGGGACAAGAAGCAGTGGCACACCTTGTGCTGCTGCTGCTTGTCCCTGGGAAACGTCTGTGTCACACGTCCTCTGGCACACAGTAGGTTACCCCAGGTGAGGTAGGAGAGGCTGGGGCCAGCAACTGTGCTGACCCCAGCATCCTTACCTGGGGGCCTCGGGGAGCTGCAGCCACAGCGATCCTGCCGCTCAGAGCCTGGTCAGCAGCTGGAATGTGGCTTCAGCTGGCCAGGCTCCGGTTTTGAGCAGCACACACTGCCCCTTTTTTCGTGCAGGTTTTTTTCGCGTGGGTCAAAAACTGCCCCCACACTGCTACCCTGCAGGGCAGAGAACACCTGAGTGTGTGGTGCTGCAGAAGGGTCTGCAGCACCACATACCGCACAGCTTTGCTCATCTGGACGCAGACTTGGGGAATAAAAGCAGCAGCCTTCAGGCACAATATATGTTAAGTCTACGCATACAGGAAAAACATTTATTGATGACTCAGGAGCCTCTGTCCCACCCAAATCCACCTATGACAGGGAAATGATGGAAATGTGACCAGCATGCAGTCACTACCACAATTTATACCCCACAGGCAAATGATCTTAAAACAGTTAAATAGAAGAAGAGATTTCTATGACCTGAACTCTTAATTTGTGCGCTAAAAGCAAACGCATTTAAAACAAAAATGAACCTGTGGGTGTGAGGCAATTTCAAACAACAGGAGATTCTGGACAAGTCAGGAAACAATTCGCATCAGACTTCCCTGCTCCCCTGAAGGCAGCAGTAGAGGAAGGAAAGCAAGCAAGCCAGGGTTCCCAGCTCTTCAAAACCCCTAAATGTCAGCAAGATCAGCAGACTGGGATTAGCTGTTTGAACACTGGACATTCTTCTCTGCCTTTTCCCAGGGACAGGGGCCACCCTCTTCACATGCTTAAGGAGGACCTCTGTCGTGGTATGAAACAATGAACATTCAGCTTCCTTAATTAAAAGTTCCAGTTACAAAGACAGGCTTCTAATATTCTAGACACCATTTCACTTCCATACCCTGACACAAAATGTCCATCCATCGCCCACAAAAATACCCAGCCCTAATAAAACAGAAGGGAAAACACTAGGCTAAGTTTTCTCTGTTACACATGCAGCCAGGTTTACTGATATTCCTAGGATTACTCTGGCATCAATGATGCTGAGAGGTGGAAGAGGAAAGAAACACTACACAGGTATGTTCATTTGAGTTTGACTGGGAACACCAGGGAGAGAGGTGACTGGAAGAAGAAACTATTTGCTAAATGGCAACAAGGAAAGGCAGTTCTCAAAGAGAAGAAATAAAGAAGTACTAAACTGAAAACAGCAGCTGAAGCATCAGCTTTGATAACTATATGCAGCAAGCAGGAAATTTGGAAGACAGCAGCAAAGGCAAGCAGAGTCTCAAAGCTAGAACAGCTTTCCAGTCAGAGCTGCTTTCAATTACCAATGATCGTCTCCACATATTCTGAGTTGTCGTTGACATTGAAGAGGTCGCCTGCTCCCAGGGCGTAGTTCAGAGATTCCTCAAAGGCTCCCAGGTGATAGAACACTTTGGAAGCAACCAAGGCAGCAAACTGGCGACTCCGGAAGCCCTCATCTTCATAGAGAACCTCGCTGGAAAGGTGAAAGGAAAGAACATCAGTTCAGCATGCAAGGCTCTCCCTATAAGCAGCAGCCAACCAACCTCTTCAGCTGGGCTTGCATTTTTGGGGTGGGAGATCTCAATGCAGGCCCAGGTAAAGTCATACTTTGGGGAAAACTGAGAGCAACAGAACTGAGATCGAGCTGCCAGAGAAAGAGTAGATTTGCTGCACCCCATATTCCGTTTAAGCTGCCCGCCCCTCTGAGAGGGAATATTTCTTCTCTTACATTTTGTCCACTGACTCAGAGATTTCTGCCCAGAAGTCATTGACAACAGCATTCAGCTTGTGAAGAGCAAACTCCTGTGGAGAGTGATAAAAATCACATTAAATAAAGGCTCTTTTTTTGTTTGTTTGTTTTTAGTTGTCCTCTCCTCAGACCACTGTAACACAGGACAGCAAAAACCCTCCCACCCTGGGAGCCATCTACATCCTCAAGTCACTTTGCAAATGCTCTCTAACCATCTCATCTCCCCCATCAAGAAGGGAAGGATTGTTTAGCCCATTGTACAAGTAGGGACATGGAACCTGGATCCACCTTCCTTTAATTTCAGTTCTCAGCCAAGGGGATGCACCTTTTGAGGTTCTTTCGAAGGAAGCAACAGGTTCCTCAGTCTACAGAACACTCGCACCCTATTTGCAGACATAGTGCCTTGAAAGACATAAGTCTCACAGGGGACAAAGGCTGTCCCTGTGATACTCCAGTACACGGAGTGATGCCATCCTGATGGCAGGCTCCTTATTCTGTTGGTTTGGGTTTCCATGAGGCTCCTAGAGTTTGTTGCCTTTTTAATGTATTTAAAAACGTGTGTCCATTCTGTAAACTAAGGTTTCCACAGCCATGTTTCTTCCTCCGCTAGGGTTGCCAGATGTACTAGTCTCAGATGTACTTGTCTGTTCTCCCCACCCCTGCCAAACAAGAGACATGTGAGCGGAGAAACTTTGGCTCAGTAAAAATTCAGAGTAAAAGCTTCCCAAGAGCATCCCCTGGGACACATGCCAGCTGCTAAGCCCTTCCATCAGAAGAGGTAGGTCCTCAAGTACGGATCCTGGGCTGCAAAGCTCCAGTTTACCCCATGATGGAACTGCCTGGGCCTCTCAGGCTCCTGGCAAGTTCTTTGGCTGGACATAGTGTAGGGGTTACTCATCCTTGTCTACCCATGAAGGCTGCTAAAAATCTAATGCTGTTGTAAAAATCAATGGATATTAAGTATGACTTTGAGACAAGTGGGGTCTAGCAAACACATCTGAACCTACCTTGAGCTGTGGCTCTTCTTCATCCAGAAGGGAAATAATTCCAGCTGCAACAACAACAACAAAAGTAGCATTTTATTTAGGATGCCCCTTTGTGCTTTCGAACGGAAAATATGACTTAGCCCAAAAACAATATGGTGAAAAGAAACGATATATTTTTTCCCCTACAGATTTCAGTTTCTGATAACAGGTCAGATCAGCTGCAGAATTAGACCAAAAATACGATAATTAAAACATCATGTAAACTGGTATGTTAAGCTCTGGATTAAAACAGTAATTTCTATGAGAAGCGGAAAAGCATGTTTGACGAGAGGCAGTGCTGGACTGAGAAGCCAGGCTGAGTCAGGTACCAGCTCAACCACTTGTGTCAGCACCTTTGGCAAGTCACTTAACTTCAGTGCCTCCGTTTCCCCATATGTATAAAGTTCATCACAACACAGGTTTACTTCCTACAGGTTTAGGAAATCCTGGATGAAAAGCACTATGCGACCTGGGCTTTATCCTCACCCCCATCCATCCACTGGATGCATTATTCAGTCTGCACACACCACTACCACAAAGGGAACAAACTGCATGAGGAACTTCATGAAATCCAACAGCAAGTACAAGTTTCTTGCAAATTCAAATAGCTCCCATTTGTATTGCAAGAGGCATGGAACGAGCCTTGGGCACTTCCTCAGCCCATCCCCATCCACACTGCTGTACACACCACAAACGCACCAAATTTTAAAGTGACCCCTTCAAACTATGCCACCAGCAGACAGAATTGGGATTGACAGGACAGCTTTTCCCCATCAAGGGGAGGCGATGGCATCTGCAGACTGATTTCTGCTCTGAACTTCTTTCTTGCATGAAAATGCTGATGACCACAGTCAGCTATTTAATGATTGCTTTGCTTTCTGACCAGCTGCCTACATGACTTGCATCTTCTTCCTTCTTACCCCACTCAGAGCTTTCCCTCACTGCTGCCCCCTCCACACTACTCATTTCAGACCTCTTCTCCTCCTCTTCCCTATCTCCAGATGTCAGTCCTTTATTCATCCCTCTCAAAGATCTGAAACCCGCTTTCATTCCCCAGAAACTGCACGCACCCCTCACTCCTTAAAAAAACTAGATAAATCTCACCTACTCGGTTTTCAGCTACAATACCCAAGCATCTCAGAGCGATTCTGTGCCTTTGTTGCAGAACCGGCGAAGGTCATAACCTGCTGTTTTCAAAACATTTGCTCCCACACAACAGAGAAAACTGCCTCCAACAAAACGCTGCGGTTTTTAAAACTTTACATGAATACTTTTAAGTTTATTACAAAGTTAACAACCCTGGACCAGCCAGAAACCACGCTGCTGTTGTTCTACGGGACCGTTCTAGTTCTCGCTATTGTGTATTGTTCTTACTGTCTAAAGCCCCGTTCAGATCAGCGCCAAAAGCACCCTGATCGTTTCAGAAACAATTTGCAGAGCGACAGCACTGGAGCTCTGGGCGAGGGGAGGGAGGGAGGCTGCCTGAAGGGATAAGCACCTCACGCTCTGCACGCCGCTTACTGACTCCACTCTCTCAGGTGCGACAAAGGAGACAGAGCAAAAGGTGACTCTAGTCAAGAAGCGACTAGTCCCTGCCTAGCTCGGCGTTACTCAACTTCTACAGCAACAAGGTCCCGCTGTGACCCGACACATCCCATCTCCCCTCTATCTTTGGCTGCTGACTTAATGGTGCACGTCAGAGACTAACGATGTTTTACAAGCTTTATAAATAACTCCTAGCGCAGCGGCTCTCGGCCTGTTCAGACTCGAGGCACCCCTCAGAAAATGCCAGCTCCTAGTTTTCACTCATTTTTTGGGCACGGAAAAAGAACCGAGCAGTGTTTTGTGTCTGTCACAAAGAAATCAGCAAGCCCGCAACAGAGTGGGATGGTTTTAACGCTCTGGACTCCTGCTTGAAATCTCTCGGTTTATTTATCTCGCGAATCCCGTGCGCACACCTAACGGTGCAACAACGGGCGATGCAGTGCCCTGGGCCGCCCCCGAAAGCACCTGGATGCGACCGCGGCGCTCGAGTGCCGGCACCCGGGGGTGTGCGGGCGGCGGGTGACGCAGCAGGCCGGTGCGGCCGGGCCCTGACTCAGCGAA
>NW_005842035.1:1815064-1817873 GCF_000455745.1 Alligator sinensis | reverse complement strand
GGCGGGCGCATGCGCAGCCCGCGCGCCAGGCCCCGCCCCCTGCCCAGGAACGCTGGGGGTGGTGCGGACGTGTGTACATACTTGTGGATGTATGGGTGTGCTTAGTGCGTGCGTGTGCACTGACTCATGTGTGCACATGGATGCAATCGGGGTGCGTATAGATATGCACGTGTACACACGTGCTGCTTGCGTATTAGTGCATGTGTGCGTGTGCATAGGTGTGCCCTTAAGGGAACACACATGTGCGCGCACAAGTATGCACATGCACACACTTAAGGGCACACCCATATGTGCACATGCACACACTTAAGGGCACGCACATGTATGCACACACACATTCAGTAAGCAGGCACATGCAAATACTTAAGGGAACACACGTGCGCACACAAGTATGCACATGCACACACTTAAGTATTTGCATGTGCCTGCTTATTGAATGTGTGTGTGCATACATGTGCGTGCCCTTAAGTGTGTGCATGTGCACATATGGGTGTGCCCTTAAGTGTGTGCATGTGCCTGCTTACTGCATGCATGTGCATGTTCATATGTGCATGCATGGGTGTCCCCTTCAGTGTATGCATGTGCCTGCTTGCTGTGTGTATACATGTGCACACTTGCATGTGTGTGCATGTGCACACATGGCCGTGCCCTTAAGTGTATGTGCATATCCAAGTCAGTTAAAATTCCAAGACAAGGTGCAGCCCAAGCCTGACACTGAGGCCCATGCCACACGCTGCATATCTTACACAATCGGCTGGGGAATCAGGCAACAAATGTAGACTGGCCGCACTTGCAAAGTAATCACACCATAAAAATGGCCATCCAGCTACAAAAAGAGCCAACCAGCTACAAAGTTAGTGCTTGAAAGTGTGTAACAACATTATAGCTGGTTTGGAAGCTCCAAAAAAATACCCGACCTAGAGAAGTATCCAGACCAGCATGTTACACTGCCAAGTCCCTCCACCCATCGATCCAGCACTGTTTACAAGGGGGCAGAGTCCAGGCACCCCTCCGCTTTTCACGTGGCGCCCCTGTTATCAGCAGAGCACCAGTGCCCGCTCAGTCATGCTGCAGGGCCGGTTAGAATAGATCTCATACCCAGGTGGGTAAAGTGAAAACTCGGGCTGGAAAAAAAAAAGTGGAAGTTTCGCAAAGTTTGATCTGTGACAAGGTCCTTGACCCTGGTCACACGCGTCTCTGGCAGGGTCGCTTTCTGCACGTTCCTACCTAGTAGGAAAAAACGTCAGCTTAAAAAGAGCCTAATTTTGCAAGGCTCCAAAACCCACTGAAGTAAACGTAACAGATGCTCAGCAGTCTGCTACGGATCTGGCCCTTGCACCAGCATTAAAATAGTCTCTCTAAAGGGAGCAGAGCAACCCCACTCCTAAATGATCAGTCCTCTCTCCAACCCTCCATAGCACAACTACTCTGCCACAACCTGTGCTGCATTAGGAGAACCAATTTTTGCTGATATGGACGGTTGAAGGCAGGTTTCAGGTCAACATCCAAAGGATTAGGGAGTGACTCCCATCCCTACCCCATCCAGCTACTTCAATTCAAGTTAAATCAACTAGAAGTCAAACCAAACCATGTGCACCAGTGTTATTCCAGGGGGCATGAAGACAGACATCAATAAAACAACTACAGATCAACCTTTGGTATAGAATAAATCTCTATTTATTATTTACATCAAGCATTTAATGTAATGCCCTCAAATTAATCTCCCAATTAAATAGTACCTAAAATACCTGCTGCAACTCTAATTGCCTGGTTATGTTAAAAAAAACAAACCAAACCATATTTTTCTTCTGTAGCTCAATGGAAAAGCACCTAGGTCCAAATTAATCCTACATAATCCTGTATAACTCCACTGACTTCAAGTGGCTGCATGGATAAAACTGGCGTAACGGAGCAGAATTTGACCCCAATTCTATAGATCTCGTTGAGCTGTCCACTGGGACATACAAGGTTAAGGCCACAGGCATTAACAGAATACAACTATACTATCACTATTCGCATGATAATAGTGTCACCTCTGTTATAGGACTAATCTCAACATGGAAATGAATGTGCCGAATTTAAACATTTAAGTGATCTGGGCTTTAACTTGGAGAAGCGCAGAAAGAATCACACATCTCTTCCCTCCTTCCTCCACCAATGTCTGCATTTGATCATACGACTCGGTATTTTCCACGTGTTTGGGATCACATTCACACAAAGCAAGGCCCGGCTTGACAAAGCCTCGGGGCTGGGATGATGTAGTTGGGGCTGGTCCTGCTTGGAGCAGGGGTTGGACTAGATGCGACCTCCTCAGGTCCCTTCAACCCTCGTTTTCTAGGATTCTCTGATTCTGTATCAACCCCCAGGATGTCCTGCGAGCTGGAAGTGGGTGGCGCTGGTCTATCATTACACACCGACGTACTCTGCCGCTTACTGACCTTCTAGGTTCTTTCTAATCAGGCCATCTCTGCATGGGAAAGCCATCAGCTATACAAGGTGTAATCCCCCAGCGTGAACACTCTCGGCATAAGAGAGTGGCTTTTTTGGTACAGTTGAAACCCTTCCCAAGCAACTGTAATCTGAACCAAAAAGAGCCACTCTCATAGCACAAAAGGGGAGGTCACACCAAGCCAATTCAAATAGCTTAAATCTGCAACTTACTCTGGACTGAAAAAGCATCCCCCCCAGAGATGAGACCTCCCTGCCGAGCCCCAGACTCTAAACGTTCTCTAATAGCCTGCGTTATGACACGGGATTCACTGAGCCATGGGATGAAACCTTGCCATCAAGGGTCAGAGCTGTCTCCTAT
>NW_005842035.1:1807476-1815033 GCF_000455745.1 Alligator sinensis | reverse complement strand
CGCTCTTCTGTTGCTCCTGGTCCTCACCCCTCTCCATGCTACTTCTCTTCCATTGACCAGGCACCAGCACAGCCCCCTGGGCAGCAAGCTGCCTTCTCCCAGCAGAGCCACTGGAAGATCACAGAGCGGTGTCCTGCTCCCATGCACACTAGTTAACCCCCGTTCTCCCAAGTCCCTTGCCCTCGGAGCACTTTGCAAAGGTTCATGAAACCTCACCACTCCCCTGCAAGCATCATGATCCCCCACCTTGACAGGGGGAAACTGAGGCAAAGAGAAATGAATGTCCGTAGTTGTTAGCAGAGCTGGGTAAGGAACCTGGGAACCCCCCCCAACGCCCCAGCCCCATGCTCTAAGCAGCAGATGGAGCAATGCCTAAGGCACCTTGCTGTCATGAAGGAGGTAGTCGATTTTCAACAGACCAAGAGTCGAGGGGGGTCTAGGACTACCCAAATCTTGCTGTTAGCAGCCGCCAACAGAAAGGGGGGGGACACGACACATAAGTTGGGGGAAAAAAAAATCAAAGCAAAATGGTTACAGGTGCCTACTCAAACAGAAAAGTTGTCCAGCTTGTCTTGAGGACAGCTAGAAGGGACATAATTGTGGAGCGCTGGTCCAAGCCAGAGCCTGACCACATACAGCCCTGTCACAGGGAACCAAGGCAGCCAGACCCGGGCTCACACCCAGCAAAGTGCACTCACCAAAAGGTCACATTTTTCCACTGCATTTGAAGTCTGGGTATTGCTAGTGTTGCTAGAATCCTCTCTATGCGATCAAAACAGTGAGTCGCCAGGCAGATTAAAAGTATCATCTTTGAAACTATGAAACGCTTAGATTTCCTTTAAAAAGTCAGCTATATTAAGTCACATCTTAATGGGATGAATGGACAGGCTGGTCCTCAAGGCAAGACAACCATGATGTTGCTGGGCTCACAGTTAATTAACGAGGGAGGCAGCCATCACGCAGCTCCCCACCATAACGACATTCATCCACGCAGTGGAAACACTGCAGATGCTCTCGGGCTCACCCTGCCTCCAGTGCAATCTGCAAAGGGACTACTTAGCACCAAAAGTAGCAGTAGGGAATGACCTGGCCTCATGGCCAGGAGACTCGTGTGACACAAGTGTGCTTTGCACGGTATGGCCGTGGCAACCCCTGCTGTTCTTCACCTGCCGACCGGCATGTCTGCCGGCTCATCTATGGAAATAAAACACACGATCACGATACTTCATGCAGCTCTAGTGCCTTTTTTTCCCCCTTGCTGTTCTTTTCTAAATGGAAAGGAGATTGAAAACGGGATTTCTTAAGGGCACATGCTCCGTTCACGGACCTACTGATTCACTCTACATAGCACCAAAGCACAATGACTCCGACAGGTTCGGCCGCAGCAGGGGTGGAGGCAGGGGGAAGGTCTCTCGTTGGGACTCTGGAGGCTGTTCCTTGCTACAGACGTCCCTTGTCAAGTGAGGGAAGCAGCTTCTTCCAAAGAGCTGTGTGATGACTTCCTTGCTGAACCAGGCTGTCCTGATGCTCTAGGAGCCGTCCCACATCTAAGCGTCCGTGCCTCCAGCGTCGTCACAGATCCCATTGGGCGACACGCTGGTCAGAGCCAAGCCCTCCTCCGGATCCTGCAGCCCATCTACAAGGGGAAGGAGACGGAGTCACTGCGGGAGCCGTGGGCAGCCGTCCCAGTTCCTACTAACCTCCTCTTTGCAAACGGCAACTGATCATTTAAATAACAGAGCCGCAGCAGCCGCCTTCATGGGAGCCCAAAATTGTCAGTGCCTTTTGCGATCGCCCCTACTTCCTAAAGCAGGGGTTCATGCTCCAATGCCAACTCACCTGGACAGCTCACAGGGCCAGAGCTTCCCAGTCCCAGTCTTGCAATCTGATCCACCCTAGGACAGACAGCAGGGTGAGGATTTCTCTCACCCCATCCTCTTACCCCTTCACTTTTCAGTGGTAAAGCACGTGCCTTAGTACTACACAGGCTGGGCAATGCTGTGGGGCTCAGGAAAGCCCCAGCTGTAACATTGCTGTGTTAATTATTGTAATGATGGGACCCCTCAGGTGGCAGGCATTAGAACTGGTCCCCGACAAGGCAAAAAGAAATGAGTCCAGGCTCCCTCCTAAGTGAGTTGTAATGTCTGGCCAACGGGGCCCCCTGCGGGATGGGGACGCTGCCAGGCCATGCAAGAGGTGCAGGAAGTCTGCTTGAAACTGTGTTTTCAAAGAGCAGCCAGTGCAGTCTGGAGCAGGACTCCAAGCCGTTGCGGAGAAACCTGCCGTTAACAATGCCCAGGGAACGCGGCTGGCTAGTAATCACCGCCAGGAGTAGCTGAAGAAAGAAATGCTCCCACTGGGTTTTAATAGGAGCAAAGAAAAGATCTGGCGGAGCAGAACGCCTCCCAAGACAGCATCCTGCGTGGTCCCTTTCCCTTCCAAGCCCTATCACCCAGGGACAGGGGCAGGGTGGCAAGTCACTCGCTCCCGCTGTGCAAACACGCATGAACAGGGCAGGGACACGAGAGAGGGGGTGGAAAGAACGATGTGGACTTGTGCACGGCTGGCAGCATGGGCACCGGTGGGAACAGGCGTGAGCTCTGGTGTGCAGGCAGGGGGATTAGTGCATTGTCCTGCAGCACTCGGAGACACGAAGAGCTGAGCACTTGCATAGCGGTGCTGTTCATTTGCCACGTGCAGTTTAGGCGTGGGCTGGCTGATCCACTGCCGCAGCACACCCAGCACTGTCTGAAGGCTACTGCAATCGCTGCTGAGCACAAGCAGCTAGAGGCATGCAGCAAGGAAGCCCGTGTGCTGCCGAGAGGGTCTGTCAGAATTGCTGCTAAGGCTGGGGATGGCAACCGGGCTGTGCCAGTGCTCCTGCTGGGACTGCAACCCAGACATCCCGGACTAGAGGGGTTTCTCCCCAGGGAAAGCAGCCAGCAATTGGTTTGGGAATCAGAGCCAGCTAGAGCTTCTCGAGAAGACCTTGCGTGTTAGAGGGAGCACTCAGCCTCACAGGGGAGACTTGGGTCCCAAGGCTTGTCCTGACTGACCACTGCTGAAGCTGGAAAACCTGGGAACATGGCCACAGGACAAAAGCAGAGCTGCCACGTATCACAAGAGACAAGTGTCCGCGTTGGGACGCCCCTGCTGGGAACACGGTGGAGTGGAGCATACCCTCAGAAACATGGTTCCTGGTCGCTGAATGTCCTTTCCTCCAGCTTCTCCTGCCCCAGGGGAGGCACCGCAGGAAGGCAGGGAGGCTCCGCTTCTCTCTCTCCTTTTCATCTATGAAATAAAAGAACGTCAGCACCGAGGGACGAGGCCCCCTCAAATCCTTGCTAACCCCGGGGGGGCATCGGCCCACCCTGGATCATGCATAATACAGCTGTAAACCACTGCAAAGACACTACTTTTTGCCACGTTGCATCCAAGGTCACACCCCAGAGTCCATCTAGCCCAGCACCCTGGCCGTCGCAGGGGCACAGCAGGGATACTAAGGTACTGGGGCAGGACGTACCCAGACCGATTCACCCCCTGCCCTCCTTCCCCTTGCAGCTTCCACCACTCATTCTTCAACCTCAGAGCTCGGCGGCTTGGCTCCGTGCATGCAATTCACTCATTCAAGTCACGGGGCAGCCCTCCGAGCTCTACGTCGGACGCTGGAAACAATCCCCCCATCTGGCAGTTAACCAGCACGTGCCGCGGCTTGCCAGTTTCCAACACTGAGAACTTTCTGAATGACTGCCGCTGATGAGCAGGTTTGCCTGGCACTTTGGACCAACACAGCGGCTGTTAGCAGCCTGGCGACACGTAGGGAAGTGGGTATTTGGTCATCCGTGCACGCGATTCCCAGCACTAACAGGTTAAGCCAGGGCCCACCGATCCGCAGGTGGAAACCTCGCTCCTCAGTTGTCATGCTTAGCCTCTGCCATCCCTTCTACTGCTCCCTGCCATGCCGACTGCTTTATTTCCAGCAGGTCTCTCCACCTCCCTCCCCTGCAGCCTCCAGCAGTGAAGGCCTAGGAAGTTCTGATTCAGAAGCCGTGCCCCTCGCTCCTACTCTCAATAGCGACTGATCTGTCCAATCGGCTCAATCCCTTTGTGAATCTGGCTAAACTATCAGCTCCTAGCACACCTGGCGGCCACAAGCTCCGCACCTGGACACGCCAGGTGAAAAAGAAATTGCTCGTTTGCTTTAAACTTTCTCCCTACCAGTTTCATTTGGTGACCCCTTGTTCTTGTGTTTAGAGACAGTCTGTAATAAATCCCTAGTGACTTTCTCTTCACCATTTTCCATGTTGTAAACCCTGCTCAAGTTCCCCCTCAAGCATTTTCCCCTCTCAAGCCCAGCAGAAATGATACCGAAGCTGTAGGCACACAGGTCCACGGAGACAGATGTGGAGCAGCCCAGCAGGCCCCTGGGGATGCTCTTCTCTCCCTTACTAGCTGCCAAGGTACCTCCTGCATCTCTTACTAAGAGCCAGGACAAAACTCCTGGCAGGAAAAGTTCTTTGGGTAGATGTGACACGTGCAATGACCTGCACCAGCCCAGAGATGCCAAGCCAACAAGGTAATACCCCAAGGGAGGTATTTTTCCACCTCTGCTGCTGCTATTCTGGCAAGATGTTGTGATGGGAAGGATCCAAAGGGTTCGGTGACTTGAGGGATTGAAGCAAATGCAGCGAGTCCAGCAAGGCCCCTTGAGAGAAGTGAGGCAGGAGAAGGGTGCATCTTGCTGAGCACAAGTAAGTGGGAAGGGGGGAAAGGCTTGACAGACTGTTGCCTTAGTGCAAAGCCACGGGTGCCAACAGTTGCAATTGCCACCAGCTGTCTGAAGAGGGCACAGTGGGCTTGATGGAAGTGAAGGGACCGGGTCCAGATTAGGCCACAGCTTCCCCAAAAATTCAGATTTAGGACTCTGGATTGCAGAGCACACCTGAGATAAAGGGTTCTCCACTGGATTCATTCAGATCTAGAGCCAGGGAAAAGGCAAGCACAAATCGGATGGCCTCTGGCTCCATCCTGCCGAGAGACAGGCCTGAGACCACAGTTCCCTGGAAGCAGCTGGGCAAAGGGGACTATGCAGGGTCCTATAACAGGGGAAGGGGCATAACATTATGGAAAAGCAGGGCTAGCACGAATTGCAGGTCCCATCTAATCCAACCGGGCAGGATCATCCCCATCTAAACCACCCCAGGAAAGTATCTGTCCAACTTGCCTGGAGAGGGGAGCCAGGCCAGTTGCCCTGGGGCTTGAGGGTAGGCGAGATGGTCCCATGCCAGCGAGGTGCTGTTTTACATGCAGCGCCTCGAGCGAGTCTGTCACCACGAGGGGCAGACAGGACGGAGCGGATGCTGTGCCCGCGCCGGGGGGACGAGAGACAAGGCAGGCAAGAAGCAGGAAAAGCAAAAAAAAGGCCAATATGGAGAAGGGATCCAAGACAGGAGGTGGAGACACCCAAGGGCAGGGGGCAACGAAGGGGAGCCCAGCGGAGCTCCTGCACAGACCGCAAGGAGGAAATGCCGCAAGCCAGCACCCACTGCCTCCCCACCTGTGCCACCATCCACCCCACTGACTCCTGCCCCTCTCCCACACACCAGAGTGAAAGGCCGTGCCCTTCACCTGCACGGCAGAAGGAAGAAGTGCTTTCCTGCCCCTGTTCCCACCTGCCAGCTTCTCCACGAAGGAGAACTAAAGGAGAGGGAAAAATAAAGCCCCTGGGCACAGAGGTGAAAGGGAGTGTTGGAAAAAGCAGGAATTGGCAGACATCAAGGCTGGCCCCTCTCCGAGGCCTCAGGAGCCATGGAGACATAATGCAGATGAAGGGCCACGGGGCAAGGGAGGCAGGGGGAGGCTTGCAAGGAGCAGAGTGTGCAGGCGGGGGAAGCATGTGAAAACAAAGGGGAAAGAGAAGCAGGGAGGGAGGAAGAGAAGCTGCCAGGAGAACTGGAGCAACGGTGGGAAAAGAAACAGGCTGCACCGGGCCCAGTCCAAGAGGGACGGGAGCCCCGGGCCGTTCACCCCTGCCCCAGCGATGGGAGGGAAGAGTCCAACTGGCTGCCACTGACTTGCACACACGTCTTTGCTTTCCCATCACTGAGCAAGCTCTGTCCTCAAAGCCAGCTGGGCTGGTGGCGACAGCGGTTCTGGCCCTGGCTTTATAAACACCAAAAGAGCTACCCAGTAAGATGCACCCCACGTCACCCCTTACAGGGGCACACCAGCTCTGTAGCCTCTCCTTTATACTGCAGTGCACAGCGGCATCTACCCCGGGGGGAAAGCGACAGATGACCTCAGCTGCGCCAGCACAGCAGAACCAGCGCGTGCTGCAGAGGACCCTGGGACTAGCACTGCATTATTGTACCAGTGCCCCTGCCAGCTCCACTGCAACAACCCCCAGCACCCGCCGTGCACTCCCACCCCGCCATCCTCCAGTGCTCCCCTGTGGGACACCACCTCCCACACCAAGTGGGTGTCCCCAGTGTAGTGGCAACGGACCAGGGGGTGGGGAAGGGGGTGCAGCTGGAGACCCTGACAAGGCAGGTCCTGCCCTCCTGGCTCCCATGCAAAGGTTCCCCTCACCCCACCACTGAGCTTGCCCTTGTGCCCAGGGGGGCTAGTACCCCAGAGCGGGACTTGGAGATGAGGGTGGGCAACGGATGGCACTGCAGCCATTACAGGTATGGGGCAGGGCAGGGTGGGGGGCAGTCTAGGACAGCCCTTACAGCCTGCAGGGCCAGAGAGGGTTTAGGACGGGCCCTACAGCTGGTGGGGCTTGGGGCAGGGCTGAAGATGGCACCACAGCCCCCCACCGGAGGGGCTGTCCAGGGCTGGGGAGGGTCCAGAGGCCTCAGGGCGGGGCTGGCACCACAGTCCAGGGCAGGGGCAGGAAGGGTCTAGGACAGGTGAAGGGGTTCAGGGCAGGCCCAGGGGGCTTGGGGCAGGGCTGGGGATGGCACCACAGCCTGGGGCAGGGCCAGGGCCAGGGCCAGGGCGGGTCTAGGATGGAAGTGAAGGAATGGAGTCGCTGGGGCTGTCCAGCATTGGGAAGGGCCCAGGGGGGCTGGGGCAGGGCTGGGGAGGGTGGAGGGGCTCCGGGCAGGGCAGAGGAGGATCCAGGGGGATCTGGCAGGGCTGGGGACGGCAGAGGATGGCGGAGGGGCTTTGGGGCCGGGCAGGGGGGGGTCCAGGGGGGCTCGGGGCAGGGCAGAGAAGGGTGTAGGACAGCGGAGGGACTCGGGACCAGACAGAGAAGGGTCTGGGGGAATGTGGCAGGGTTGGGGAGGGTGAAGGACAGCAGAGGGGCTTGGGGCTGGGTGGAGGAGGGTCCAGGGGGATCTGGCAGTGCTGGGCAGGGTGGAGGAAGGCGGAGAGGCTTGGGGCTGGGCAGAGGAGGGTCCAGGGGGGTTCAGGGCTGGGCAGAGAAGGGTGTAGGACAGTGGAGGGGCTCGGGGCAGGGCAGAGGAGGGTCCAGGGGGGCTCAGGGCAGGGCAGAGAAGGGTGTAGGACAGCAGAGGGGCTCGGGGCCGGGCGGAGGAGGGGCCCGGGGGG
>NW_005842035.1:1805198-1806779 GCF_000455745.1 Alligator sinensis | reverse complement strand
TCCTGCGCACACGGACGAGCTGCCCCCGCCCCGCACACCCGAAAGCTCCGGGTTTCTCCCTCGTTGAGGCCCCTCGTAACGGGAGCGGGGACACTCGGCCCAGCCCCGTCATTCATGGCCCGGCCCGCACCCCGCACCTTAATGAGCCGCCAAGCCTTGTGGCAAAACCCCCGGTCCCAGCGCAGTCAAGACAAAACCCCGCTTTTCCCAAACAAGTGCGCGGGCAGCCCCCGCCTTACCCCAGTTCAAGTTACCGCTCACACTTAGTTTATAAACTGACACCCCCTTTCAACTTTCGGACCTCAGTTTCCACTTTACAACGCTTGATCTGACGCCCCGACACGCCAGCGCACACCTGTGCTGCGCCGCCCATCTCCCTGGAGAACATCTGTCCAAACCTCCTCAGACACCTTCTTGAAGAAAGCCGACGAGACTCCCGAGAAGACTCCAGCCAAGAGCCCGTCAACAAGTCCAGCAAAGTCACCTCGAAGAAGTCCTTCCAAATCAATGTGATTGCTATTTACAATAGACATACATTAATGTAGCTCTGTTACTCATTTATAATTGATCGAGTACAAAATTCTGGGGTATTTTTGGTGAAAACAGGGTATTGGGCCTTGGTTCAGGAACCAATCCCCCGTTTATAACATTTTTTCCTATGGGAAAATCAGTCCCAAGTTACAATGTTTCGATTTATGACACAATTGGCTCCTGAAAACCACGTGTTAAGTCTGAGGACCACCTGTATTTTTTTTACATGGATGTGTATTTTAGGATGATTTTCATCACTGAATCATTCTTCAAGCTGCAACAACGCGTCTTCAAACGGAGAGATCGTCAGAAGTCAACGAAGGTCCCGGTTTGCAAGGCTGTCGTGCTGACCACCCTCCTCTACTGCAGTGAAACCTGGACTGTCGACCGCCGCCGCGTTAAGGCCCTCGAGAGCTGTCATCAGCAGTGCTTGCACCAAATCCTGGGGATCAAACGGGAGGACCGCCAGGCCAGCATGAGCGTCCTTCATGAAGCTGCGTCCACCAGCATCGAAGTCTTGCTCTTGAGAAATCAACTCCAATGGACGGGCCGCTGCATCCGGATGTCCAAGAACCGCCTCCCTCGCCAGATTCGCTTCTCCCACCTCTCTGTTGGCCAGCACTCAAAGGGCGGCCAAAGGAAACGGTACAAAGACACATTCAAGGTTGCCCACAAGCACAAAGGCATCAACACCAACGGCTGGGAGGAGCGAGCTGCTGACCATTCAATGTGGCACCACCTGGTCCACCAAGGCATGCGCCACTTTGAGGCCCAACGACTCAATACTGAGACGGAACAGCAACGGCAGAGGAAGGAGAAGGAGACCAACCTGGAGCTGCGAATCCCACTCCCCCACGCAACCTGCACCCGTTGCTAAAGAATGGGGCTCCTCAGTCACCTGAGAACCCATCAAGCCTGATGGACGTCATCCTCGACTTCAAAGGACTGCTGGCAAATCACTGAATGTCCTTAAAAATTTCCATTAAAGTCCCACAGCCACGTCCCACTGGTTGAAACACACTGCCCTAGACAATGAGGGTTGGGGGGGGG
>NW_005842035.1:1795139-1805184 GCF_000455745.1 Alligator sinensis | reverse complement strand
TGGGGGGGGGGGGGTCACATTGAGTCCAACCCCCTGATCCAAGCAGAACCAGCCCCAACTGCATCACCCCAGCCAAGGCTTTGTTGAGCCGGGTCTTGAAAACCTCCAAGGATGGAGCTTCCACCACCTCCCCGGGGAACATGTCCCAGTGCTTCACCACCCTCCTAGGGAGAAAGTTTTTCCTAATATCCAACTTCAACTTCCCTTGCTGCAACTTGAGCCCATTGCTCCTTGCTCTGCCATCTGCCCCACTGAGACCAGTCCAGCTCCATCCTCTTTGCAACCCCCCTGCAGGGAGGTGAAGGCTGCTATCAAATCCCCCTCGGTCTTCTCTTCTCCAGACTACATCAACCCAGTTCCTTCAGCCTCTCCTCACAAGTCCTGTCCCCCAGCCCACAACCATTTTCATTGCCCTCTGCTGGACTTTCTCCAATTCCCCCACATCCCTTCTGCAGTGGAGGGCCCACAGCTGGACACAAGACTCCAGATGTGGCCTCCCCAGTGCAGTGCACATCCTCCAAGGATACGTCCTCTCCCTGGATGAATCTGGCTAAGCCATCAGCTTCTGCCATGTCTGGGGGCCGTGATCCCCTCACCTTAATTGCAGACCTAAAAATCACTTCTAAATACTGGTCCCTGTTGTGAAGCTCCCCTTCAACCCATCCACTGAGGCTGCTTCTGGCAGGCAACAGCCACGCAAGAGGGTGGACGGCTTGGGAGGGGCTGCAGGCTGGGATGGGAAAGGGGGTGAGGGATCACTGGTAGTAAAGCACTGGAACAGGTCACCCAGAGAGGTGGTGCAGTCTCCATCCTTGGAGGTTTTGAAGACCCAGGTAGCAAAGCCTTGGCTGGGATGATGTAGTTGGGGCTGGTCCTGCTTGGAGCAGGGGGTTGGACTAGATGCAACCCCCTGAGGTCCCTTCCAACCTGAATTTTCTATGATTTTATGAATCCTTGCCTTCTGGGTTGACCCTGAATAGCAAAGAGAAACACGCTCCAGCAGGAAAGAGGGTGCATGAGTTGCCATCTGCGATGTGTCCTTTTATTGCCACAACTGGGCGAGCAGGGCAGCCCTGCCTCCAGTGCAAAGCCGTGGAAGCAACCGCATGCCACATTAACGGGCATCTGACCCACCCAGCGTGTTCCCCTTGCCAGGAACAGACTGCGATTTCCTTTGCCTGCCCGCAGCTGGGCAAACGCTCGGCACATCCATCCCCCTCACGGCAAAACAGAAGCCTCAACACGGCTCTCACAGCAAATACTCAGCAAGCACAAGCGCGCACAGATTGAGAGAGAAAGGGAGAGAGAGCGTGCCTGCGTGTTATAACCAGGACTGTCACCAGGCATCAAGCGCAGATCAAGAGCGGCCACAAAACTGCAGCTGAGTTCATTTCCGAGCCCGTCCTCCAGCAGTTCCTGCCTGGTAAATCTGAACGAGATGCAGCCCGCCATGCGGCAGGAGCCCTGCTCCCATTCCAGCCCCGATGGATCAGGTGTTCCTTGACCCAAAAAGATCGCCAGGATACATATCTTGGCAAGGGTGACTCACTCGGGGGCCGCTCTCCCTTACCGCCACGTGCAGGCGGCTGTTGATGTACTTACGCCATAAAACCAGCCAGTCCTGCCCTTTGGCACTTCCTTGGCGAGATGCTCAGATTGGTAAATAAGTAAAAGCAAATTATCTGGGCCAAGCCCATCACCTTTCCCCTTATCTGTGTGGATTAGTCATGCTTCTCATTCTACAGCTCAGACTAAAAACACTGGGGAGGGACGGCAGGCTGCGACAAAGCCGGGCCCCCCTTGTTTCTCCTGCAGCTCCCCATCCCGTACAGCCCGTAGCGTAGCTTCCTTTTGGACGAAATGTGCAATCGAGGTGAACAGACCCTTGGAGACGCAGAGTTACGGGGGATCTCTTCTGTCTCACCACCGCTCCATGAAAGGGTGCCGTGGGCAGCTGGAGCCAACCCAGCAAGGTGTTGGAAAGGTCCGGTCTCCTGGAGGAGGGCTAGGAGTCCTCTAGCTCCCCTGGGCCTGGCAGGATGGAGCCATACAGTAAACCTTTACTTGGAGGGAAGCTCAGCTCTGCTTGCCTTTAGCCTTGACACAATGTTTGCCGATGCCAAAGCCCCTGGCTCCACAAAGCAACTCAAACACCACGTGAGTATGCAACCTCCTCTCCCCTGCCACTGAAATCCCGTCACATGGAGCTCTGCTTGCCCAGGGCCCACAGTCCACCCCGTCTGCATCTCGGGTGGCACATTTCGATCAGCAGCACGTGGCAACGAGCGCACACAGCCTCAACCTATTCAGGAGGCAAGAACCCGGAAAGCAGGAGGCTCCAAGGTTGTTGTAGGAACATCCTAAAGAAGAGGGGTGTAGGTGGTAGCTGTGTAGGTCTTCCTAAAGAAGAGAGCATTTCAAGCAAAGAGACAGCCATAATCAGATCAGAAGGAGCACTGCAGGTTGTTTTTGCTTGGTAGCAGGTGCCTGCTTATTGCAGCTATTTAAGAGCATCCCCCTTTAAAATGGAAACCTTAGAATCAGAGAAAATAAGAGTTGGATGGGATCTCAGGAGGTCACACCTAGTCCAAAGCAGGACCAGCCCCAACTGCATCACCCCAGCCAAGGCTTCGTCTATCTGGGTCTTCAAAGCCTCCAAGGACCGAGACTCCACCATCTCTCTGGGGAAATGGAAATCTTAAGATCCAGGCACTTGTTTAGCACTCCCGCGCGCTCGTGCTACAACTAATTGTGTAGCTTGCCCCCTCCTACCACCAACATGCTGGCAGAAAACGTGCACATAAGCCACGGCCTCCCAACACCTGTATTGACATTTCTTTACTCATTAACAGAGGGAAGGACTCGGTGTAAACACAGCTTTATCTTCCTGCTCATTATTTGGAGAGTCAGAACTAGCCACCAGCAAACAGAAGCATTTAAAGCCACCACCAGCTCAGCGGTCCATTGCAAAGGACTCCAATGTGCTGGCAGACAACCAAGCAATTACATGGAGGCTGCTTAGAAACTCGGATCATTGTACGCAGCCCCGCTCTTGTGCTACCGACCACGGGTCACGAGCGCAAATGAGTGGTGTTAGTGCTCGGGAGTGAGGCTTTGCCTCAAGCCAGGTGTTGAATGGACATGTTTAATCTGCACTGTTTCCCAGTGCTCCCATTTCGTGTGTCCTGACCAGGGAAAGTCCAGCCAGCCAAAAAGTCCTTGGTTTAAGGTCAGGGGGACAAATTAACATGGGTTTGTCTCTCTCCTCCTCCTCCCTCAGGGACTTTTGTTCATACGCGACTCAGAGTCACCACACACAGCCAGCCCCCTCCGCTCCAGGCTGAGAAACAGGAGGGTGCAGCTGGCAATGGTGGATGTGCACAGATGCAAGTTGCAGGAAAAGAGTATACATCCTCAGTGTGTATTTGGCTTCTTTGACCCAGCGGCCACCAATGGAAGACTGTTCAGTGTGGAACCCAGCCCTAAAACCTGCCGATCTTATTCCTTTGCCTTCTCAAAGGGTGGTGGTGGACGGGTCATATTCGACCTGGGGGGAAGTGGGCAGCGGAGTGCCCCAGGGCTCGGTCCTTGGGCCCGCACTGTTCAATTTCTTTATCAGCGATTTGGACGACAGGGTGAAAAGCAACCTGTTCAAATTTACTGATGATACCAAAATTTGGGCTGAGGTGGGCATGCTAGTAGGGAGGGAAAGACTGCAGCAAGACCTGGATAGGTTGCAGGAGTGGGCTAACAAAAACAGGATGCATTTCAATACAGACAAGTGCAGGGTGCTGCACTCGGGCAGGAGTAACCAACAGCACACTTGTAAGATGGGAAACTCCCTTCTTGAGAGCACGGAGGCAGAGAGGGATCTTGGGGTCATCATTGACTCCAAGATGAACATGGGCCGACAATGCGAGGTCACGGTCGGCAGGGCTAACCGGACCCTATCGTGCATCTCAAGTAGGGCCAAGGAGGTGATCCTCCCCCTCTACGCGACACTGGTCAGGCCACAGCTGGAGTACTGTGTCCAGCTCTGGGCACCCCACTTCAAGAGGGAAGTGGACAACATTGAGAGGGTCCAGAGGAGGCAAGAGAAGGCTGAGGGGGGACCTTGTGACTGTCTATAAACTCACTAGGGGGGACCAGAAGCGCCCCCCAGGATTAACAAGGAATAATGGCCACAAGTTGTTGGAGAGTAGGTTTAGATTAGACATCCATAGGATGTCTTCACAATCAGGGCAGCTAGGATCTGGAACCAACTTCCAAGGGAAGTGGTGCTGGCTCCTACCCTGGGGGTCTTTAAGAAGCGGCTCGATGCCTACCTGGCTGGGGTCACTTGAGCCCAGTTTTCCTCCTGCCCAGGCAGGGGGCCACACCTGAAGCTCTGCAAGGTCCCTTCCGACCCGACTGCTATGATTCCACGATTCAACAAGCTAACACGCAAGTGCAGAGAAAATCTCAACTCTCTGTTTGCACAGCTAGCATTCAAAGGCTTCCCAGGGATCCTTCCGTCTTTAACTAATCTGCCTGTCAGTCTTCCCCAGAGATCACGTGCAAGGGACAACTGGAAAGCAGATTAATTGAAGCTCGTGCAATGTCGCTTATTCCGTACTGAAGTGGCCAACATTCGGTTTAGTTTCATTCATTGTGTATGCCCAACTTATGAGATTTCAGCACTTCTATCTCCATCTTCCCAGCGCCGCTCAGGCATGTTCTGCTTCTCCATCCTTCTCCCAGCTTTCCAATCACATACCTGCACGATGCATCAGGACCATGTCAGGCGGCTGCATCAACCTCCTCTTTGCACTGGCCTGGGACAAACAGAACATTCCCCATCCGCTCCATCCTGCTCTGCATCCATCGGCTGCATCACTGCCCCTCACGGGAGGATGCTGTGTGCGACCTACATGAGCCTCTGGCATTTCAGATGCTTCAGCTAGTGCATCAGGGAAATAGTCTTGCGCTGGAATATGATGATCAGCTGGGACTTTTAGCTTCTTTCTGATGGTAAGACTCACCCAGGCTTAGTTGTCAACCCAGTCACTAGCATCAAGCCACGTGCTGTTCTGAGATCGGAGTGATCACCAAGGAATGAAGGAAGGTATATTAACAAAAGGATATACAGAGGCCCTTGTATTAGGCTGGTTCAAAGTGTTTTAAACACCATGTTATAATGAACAAATCAACCTTAATTTTATTTGTGTTTTGCTGATGAAAGGAGACATGAAGACTGGAACCTCTCAGAGGCTTTCCTAAGAGTCATTTGCCATCGATGCTTGTGTTGTATGGAGGCTCCTGGTGCAAGTCTGCGCAGAGCTCACATACCGAACAGCACAGACCAAGGCCAGCAAGTCCTCCTGCATTGCTGCACTGGCTCTTCAGCCTGAGATCTGCCACAAATCCTTCATTTTTCCTTCCTGTTTAAAGATATTGCTCATGATTTTCCCTTTATGGGGGGTAGCAGAACTCCTCAGCTGGCTACCCTGCATGTTCAAAGCTGACATCTGTTTCTTGCCAACAGAGTGAGGTCCTATTTAAACCTGCTCCACATCGTAATCCTCATTTCCAGAGCCTCAGCTCAACTCCATTCATAGGGATTTCCTTAGCCCGTTTTAGGCACCAGATGTTGTTTAGTGATCACTCAGAGCCAAGGACTTGGGCAGGGGCCTGCATAGTTCTGGGTCCGAGTTCGAGCTGTCCACCACTATGTAACACCAGGCTCTGCACAACACAACCACCAGTCCCAACCATTCCTGGGGAAGATCTGCTGCATTAGGGTTTCTAATGGATTGCAAGGCAGCTCCAAGTGTCCTGTGCATCACTTATTCATTTTCTGGAGCCACACACCTCCACCTTCCTCTGACTACCCAACAGCACCAGGTCAATGGAGAGAGGGAACTGGCAGGTTTGGATCTCCAGATGTGCTGTTCTCTCTGGGGCACCTCCCCTTTTTTGCATCCCGTGTTTGGAGGCCAAAGGGGCAGAAGGAGCAGCAGAAGCCTGGCAGGAAGGCCTTGTCCCACTGTAGATGACTACTGCTAAACCTCTGCTGGATGCTAGAAGCCACAGACGAAGGAGAAACCCATTAGATGCTCGGGTCGGAAGGGACCTCAAAGGATCATCAAGTCCAACCCCCGCCCTGGGCAGGAAAGAGCGCTGGGGTCAGATGACCCCGGCTAGATGCTTATCTGTCTCCTCTTGAAGACCCCCAGGGTAGGGGAGAGCACCACCTCCCTTGGAGCCCATTCCAGATTCTGGCAACCCTCACTGTGAAGTTCTTCCTCATGTCCAACCTAAATCTGCTCTCTGTCAGCTTGTGGCCACTGTTCCTGGTTCCTCCAAGGGGTGCCCTGGTAAACAGGGCATCTCCTATTCCCTGCTGCCCTCCCCTGGTGAATTTGTATACTGCCACAAGATCCCCCCTCAGCCTTCTCTTGCGGAGGGGTCCCTCAGCCTTTCCTCGTAGGGCCTGCCCTACAGGCCTCTGACCATACAAGTGGCCTCCTCTGAACCCTCAAGATTGTCCACATCCCTCTTGAAGTGCAGCTTCCAAAACTGGACGCAGTACTCCAACTGCGGCCTGACCAGTGCCGCGTAGAGGGGGAGGATCACCTCCCTGGACCTGTTCGTGATGCACCTACTAATGCATGACAAAGTGTGGTTAGCTCCGCTAATTACTTCGTCACATTGACAACTCATATTCATCTTGGTGTTGATAATGACTCCGAGATCTCTTTCTGCCGCTGTGCTGCTGAGGTCGTCCCCCAGCCTGGAAGTGCGTTGGCGATTCCTTCTCCCTAGGTGCAGCACCTTGCATCTGCACTTGTTGAACTGCATCCTATTGTGCGCTGCCCGCTTCTCCCCCCTGCCCAGGTCTGCCTGGATTCAGTTTCTTCCCATCAGTGTGTTTGCTTCACCCCATAGTTTGGTGTCATCTGCTCGGTTGCCATCCCCAGCCTTAGCTGCAATTCTGACAGACCCTCTCGGTAGCACATGGGCTTCCTTGCTGCATGCCTCTAGCTGCTTGTGCTCACAGCGGCGATTGCAGCAGCCTTCAGACAGTGCTGGGTGTGCTGCGGCAGTGGCTCTCCACACCCTCATCCAGGTTGCTGATGAAGACATTGAACAGCACCGGCCCAAGGACCGAGCCCTTGGGGGACCCCATTGCCCACTTCTTTCAATGGCGATACCAACCTGCCCACCACCACTCTCTGGGTACGACCCTTTAGCCCATTTGCCACCCACCTGACCATGTAATCGTGTATGGCACAGCTGTTCAATTTGTTTATAAGAATAGGATGGGATACTGTGTCGAGGGCCTTCTTAAAGTCCAAGTAGATGACATCTATCTCGACTCCTGCGTCTAAGCATTGTGTGACCTGGTCATAGGAAGAAACAAGGTTAGTCAGGCAGGATCGACCTGTTATGAACCCGTTCTGGTTCCCCTTCAGCATTACATTACCCGCTGGACTCCTACAAATGTCATCCTTGATACTTTTTTCAAGGGTTTTCCCAAGGATAGAAGTGAGACTAACCAATCTATAGCTACCCGGGTCCTCCTTCCTCTGCTTCTTGTAAATAGGGACCACATTGGCCCATTTCCAGTCCTCTGGGACCTGCCTGGAGCACCACGAGTGCTCAAACAGCCATGCCAGTGGCTCTGCTATGACACTGGCCAATTCTTTCAGCGCCCTTGGGTGGAGCGCATCTGGTCTCGATGATTCGAACACATCCAGCCCCTCCATGTTCTCATGTGCTCCAATCAACAATGTACCCCTATGCACTCCCGGCCAAGCCATAGGTGCCACTAGCAAATATCTCAGCCCATCCATACCAACAGCATCTCCTTCTTTGAGCCTCTCCATAACCACATCCTCTTCCAGACTCTTGTCACAGTCGCCCTAGCTCTACCATAGCTCTGCCCCTTCCTACTGTCACAACCCAGTGATTTTTGGTGCCTCGGCACTATGGAATTTCCTGGTCACATGAGAGCTCTTTTGCACGGCAGAGTGTTTGCTACAATTAAGCACCTGCGTACAGAAAAGAGTTCCCGCCAATTTACGGTTTCCTTTGCAAGATGCATTTCTTCTTTGCAGCACAGAAATGCACGGTGCAAAGAGTTCCCGCTATTCGGATGCAAATTTGTGCCCCGCTATTGGCCAGTGCTAAATTATTCCCACGTGGCGGCTAGTAATTGGCTCGCTGGCCATTTAAAATTCCGCGCGGCTTCTGCCCAAGTCGAAGAGCTTTGAGCACGCTGCAGAGTCCCTCTGAAGTGATCTGACTTGCGGCTGCCGATCGATAGACTGATCACCTATCCATCTTTCTTCCCGTCGCCGAGCGCAACCCCGACGTACCCCTTTCCCCGCCGGCTTCGAATTGCGGACGGATTAACTGGCTTGGGCCCCGCCAGCTGGAACAACTCCTGTGGTTGTTCCGACGACCGGACCACCTGCGTCGTGACTGCAAGCGGCGTAAGTAAAGTTTTTTACAACCAATAAGTTGTGTCTGCCTCTCCATTCACCAGCCCGCCCTGACGTACGACCGTAACTCGAGTCGGCCCTGGCCGACCGAGACACCTACTACCTGCCCTCATCTCTCTGCCAACACCAACCTCACCTGCTCACTCATCAGCCCCTCTTTTCCGTCCTAGAGATGCTACAGCCTCATGGCTGTTCTCTCCCTACAATTAAACCTACCTTGAGGACCCACATGGGCCATACTGCAGTCAAAAACCTGACCTGACTGACACAGCAAAGCCCAAGATGTGGCCACAGGCAGGCTGGCCATTGGATTCTCCCACCGGCCTGCAAGGAGACCTCTTTTAAATCACTCCACCTCTCAGCTTCCCCATCTGCGAAACGGGCATGACGATACTGGCCTGTATGTAAAGCACGGTGCGAGGGAAAGAACGGGGCACAAGCTAAGGGATGATTTACTACGCTTTCCAGTGCATAACACACGCTGGTGTGTAAGACTTTCCCCCTCACCTCCTCAAAAAGGCTAAAGTGGCCAAAATTCAATCAAGATTTCAACATATGCGTGACTGAATTGGGGTCCAATTTTCTTACAATGATTTTCATTCTTTTTTGTTAGGTAGCTCCAGTGGGATGTTCTGGACCCCACTTTGGGTAAAAAAAAAAAAAAAAAGAAAGAAAAAAGATGCATCTAGAAAATACTGTCCTTATATTGCCTCTGTCCTCTAACCTCTGTCCATCCTTACTCCGTAAGTGGCGGATCAGGTCTTATTTCTGCCTGGGGAGCACTTCCCACACTGGGGGTGCTACCAGAAACGCCAAGAATAGAAACAAAGGATTTTATCCCAGCTTGTTAGATGGATGAAGGTGTCAAAAAAAAAAAAAAAAAAAGTCACCTACCTGCTGAAGCCATTTATAAGCTGCCTACATTGTCCAGGATCACCAGACAGGATCTGCCTACAGGTCGGTGGGAGAGCAATAAACTCCCGTGCTAAGCTGCTAAGGGAAAAGGGGATGCACAAAAGGAAAGGGAAGGGAAAGAAGGAAAACGTCCCTAAAAAGACACATGGATCTTTGTTAGAAATGGTCTTCCATGAGGGAGGCACCAGGGAAGATGTTAGAATGGAGCACACTGTGCTTAGAGTTATGTCTTTTAATATTTTAAAGTTATTTTCCTATACAGAACAAACACGTCTCCTCTGTGCCCGTTTCCTAGCTTGTAAACTGAGGATAATGATACCGACCTTCTTTGTAAAGCACTGATGAGAAGTGCCATACGCACACCAGTTATTATCATTTGCACCCCAGCTCCTGGAATCATGAGATTACCTGAGAAAATGGTTTTCTAGCCCTCCTGGGGGCAGGTAAGAGCTAACATGAAACATAGTTCTATAGTAGGTCGGGTCGGAAGGGATCTCAGCAGATCAAGTCCGACCCCCTGCCATGGGCAGGAAAGAGTACTGGGGTCAAATGACCGCGGCTAGGTGTCTATCTAGCCTCCTTTTGAAGACCCCCAGGGTAGGAGCGAGCACCACTTCCCTTGGAAGTTGGTTCCAGATCCTAGC
>NW_005842035.1:1778404-1794104 GCF_000455745.1 Alligator sinensis | reverse complement strand
TGGCCCTTTTCCAGTCCTCTGGCACCTCGCCAGAGCACCACAAGTGCTCGTAAAGCCGTGCCAGGGGTCCTGCAATGACCTCTGCTAATTCCCTCGGCACCCTGGGGTGGAGATCATCAGGACCAGCTGATTTAAATACGTCCAGTCCCTCCAGAAGTTCCCTGACTAGGTCCTCATGGACCCTGGGCCCGGCTGCGCCTCCCCTGGGACCATCGGGGAGGATTCCTGGTGGGGGGTGGGGATGACCTGGTCCCTGCTCAGAAAAATGGAGGCAAAGAAATTGTTAAAGAGGTTAGAGCTTTGTCATCTGGTGAGACCACCAGATTTCCACGTGTGTCCCACAGAGGCCCCATGTTACCCGGAACCTTCTTTTCACCCCCTATGCATTTAAAAAAGGATTTCTTGTTATCCTTGATCCGGGTCGCTAGTCCCAGTCCCATCTCCACCTTGGCCTTCCTGACCGCCCCCAGCAATGGAGGTGTAGTCCTCCCTGGTGATGGCCCCTCCTTGCCATCGGGTGTACGCCTCCTTCTTAGCTTTGAGACGTTCCTGGATGCTTTTGGCGAGCCAGGGGGCCTTTTGAGCACGTCCACTCAAAATATAGATTGGTACAAAAACAGCAACATTTTAAAATCTCATTAATTTTAAAGGCATTGCAATTGTTTGAGCTTGACTCATGAATGCTGATGGCTTTGAGTTGAAGATACTGAAATTCATTGACCATCAACACCCTTTAGAAAAAAGGAGCGATTTCTCTACCACGGCAAACCAAACCATAAGAAACATGAAATCCTAGAAGCAAGTTACAACACATGCTACTGCATACACTGACAGACTCTTTCCAAACAGATTTTCCAGTTTCCAAAACTGCTGAGCATGTTATAAAACATTACACCTAAGGCAACATCCCAGACCAAAACGTTTACAAACTTAAAGAAAAGAAGGGAAGGATATACAGCTTTAAAAAATACTCTTTTTGCTATTGTGGTAAATACTTAAGTGTAGATGCCAACATTTTATATTATATAGGTATATATTCATGCTGGTCAGGAATCCTAAAAAATGAGGGTTGAAGGGACCTCGGGAGGTCACATCCAGTCCAACCCCCTGCTCCAAGCAGGACCAGCCCCAGCCCCAGCTATATCATCCCAGCCAAGGCTATGTTGAGCCAGGTCTTGAAAACCTCCAAGGATATTATAAATACAAAGAGGAATCCAACATCATCACATATTTCCTAAAATAATTACAAATACTTCAAATATTTTTATGCAGAGGTTAGATCATGAACTGTGTTGATTAGGGATGATTCTGCCTCAGGCAGGGGGTCGGACTAGACTTCTGGACCTCCCTTCCAGCCCCACTCCCCTATGATTTGATTGAAGTCCCCCACCCCAATTTTGGTTATAAATGATGGCTCATACAGAGACATGATGACAGAATAAACTCCAAACTTTAATGTTTTCTCCTGGGGACAGTTTAGCCCTCAGATGGATACAGGATCTGTAAAGAAACCAAATGAGAGAGAAAGAATACAAGAAATCACTACTGCTGAAGTGCACCATTAACCCTAAACTCCAGCGTTACACCCATAGGGATGCATCTATGAAACAGGGTGATCCGTCTAATACGTTGAATCCTATGCCGATGCCCCCTAAAAACTAAAACTAAATAAATAAAGACGTCTCAGCGCTTACCTATAGATGACATGCTCCATCAGATCATACCAAACTAAGGGCAGGTCACTTCCCTCCCAGCATCCCTTTAAAAAGGATTATGGTACAATACTGAAATCAGTTTATTTCCACAAAGACAAACTTCTAAAGGAGCAGGAGCAGAGAATGAGTCCTTCACTCGTTGCACAGTACTTTCTACCCGCTTGTCACTAATTGAAAACAAGTATTGTACTGAAGTGTACGTGCTCCATGACATTTAAGGCTGGGGTCACCACCCGTTATGTTTTCAGGGGATGGTCTGGGTGCAAACACCTGTCCTGGGTGTCCTGAGGAGTTGGTGAAATGATGCTTTGGTCCTCTTTCCAGTGGGGTACCTGCAACAGCCGTTTGAAACGTGACTGTCCCCCGTGAAAACATAACTGCTTCCTCACCCACGGCCAAGGTCTCCAGCGTGATCGGCTGAGACCAGAGCTCAGAGACAGCCAAGTGTGTCGCAGAGCAGAGAAGAGGGCAGGGAATGGCATATCGGGTTTTGAGACAGGGGAATAGGGCCCCAGGGAAACGTGCTAAGGCCCCAGCAGTGTTTATTTGCACACAGCCATGTTTCCAAGTGCAAGATACCTCTTCCTTGCTCACTCCAGAGCACCCAGTCACCACTGCATCTCTCACACTCCTCAGCAGCCAGCTGCCATAATTTTGCAGGTGCCTGTGCTCATTGCACTGGTGCAGGCTGGGACTGACTGGATAAGCAGCAGCTCTGCAGAAAAGGACCTGGTGCCTGGTGGACAAGAAGATGGACAGGAGCCAGCAGTGTGCCCTTGGTGCCAAGAAGGCTACCGGCATCCTGGGCTGCATTGGTAGGAGCATTGCCAGCAGATGGAGGGCAGTGATTCTTCCCTTCTATTCAGCACTGTCTACTACACTTCAGCCTGAGCACTGGGTGGAGGCCTACTTAAAAAATGTCAGCATGCCCAGGGTTAACGGCAGCAGACACTGCCACTGCTGATACAGTGGGGCTCTGACCCTAGCTGCAGCAACTTGGTGCTCTTTAAGTGAGACTGAAAATACTCGTTCTGCAGCTCTTCCTCCTGGGCTCCCTCTTGCTTTACAGGTTTGGAAAGAGGGCTGGAAAATTCCAAGCAGCCCGATACGATCAGACCCTGTCCCTCCTTCACGGTAACAGCTGAAAGCAATGTTTTTTCACAATCTGTTTGACAAAAGACACCATTTCCTGGACACCCAATCATGTCGTGGAAGCTCAAGAATTTCAAAGAGATTTTAATGGGAAAGTTTCTCAGGTCAGGGATGTCAATCGTAAGAGAGACTTTTTAAAAAAATTTTTAAAGGACATTTTTTCATGTCAAATCAGCCAAATCAATTCCAAATCCATGAGACTTTCAAGAACCATTTGTGGTCCTGCTACCACAGGGGTGGGCAAAATACGGCCTAGGCCATTCTATCCGGTCCACAGGACCCCTAAAAAATTAAGAAAATTAATATTTATCTGCCCGTGGCTGCCTGTCATGCAGCCCTCGATGGCTTGCCAGAACTCAATAAATTGCCCTCCACCTAAAATAACTGCCCGCCCCTGTGCTACCGGCAAGCATCCTCCACCCTGCCTGGGGCTTCAGATGCTTTCAAATCCTTTGGCGGGCATCCTACACGTAGGCCCAAGCCCAGAGGCTTGGGGTTTGGATGCCCCTGAGTTTTGTTTGCCCTCAGCCCTATGGCTGCAGAAGCAAGCTAGGGAGGGGTCTCCCATTTCCAAGAAATCAGCGTATACCCGAAATCTTCCCATTGGAAGTGAAAGTGGGAGGCTAACGATGTATTACCTCGGTCAGGGCGCTACCCCCTGCCATGTTCATGGTTTTCCCCAGCCAGTAGGAAAACCACCTTGGTGGTCCTGGTATTTCCCCTGCCAGGTAAGTAAGAGAGACTCAGATAAAAAACCTGACAGGTAGGCATGAGAATAATTGCATCTCCGCTCCCCATCACAGGGCTGGGAAGGCGCATGTGGAAGAGCTGGTGCGACATGTTGTGGCGTCAGCATCCCTCGCAGCCCACACACGCGCTCAAATCTTCCCTTTCTCAACTGGGGTTCCTACTAATAGCAGGAGGGCGTCTGTGCAGAGAAGAGGTGTCCTGAGATCTGTCCTTCTGTTCGTTTCCTAGAGCAGTCACCGTCTTCAAGTGCACGTGGGGAGCAGGCGAGTCTCAGGCAGGCAGGCTCATGTGGCTGAAGCAGCAGAGTACGCCGGTCAAGGACTGCGGCAGCAGCAGGGGGAGGCTGCAATGAGGGAATATTGGGAGGAAACCCACCTGCCAAGCACATCCTGAGGCAACCAAGGGATCCAGTCCTCTACTGCCTTCCATAGCTGACATTGCACACCTCCAAGCCAAGCCGGATAGCAACGGGGTCCCGAGAGGCGATTTCTGCTGGGCAAACAATGCATCGGCAGCAAGGTCAGGATGGGAGAGCACGGCACTTCACTCAGTCCAGCCAAGAGCCCAAAAGCCTAGGCTGCTCTCATGCAGAAGGGCTGCAACATGGTACAGGTCTTTCACCCCCTTCTTACCTCCACACCATCATATGTGATCCTCTGAATCCATAAGAGGCCACAGTGGGATATGGTCAGACCAAGGATCAGAAGGATCTCCCTGCACTGATGGGCAAACAGATCGCTCCCCGCCCCATCCTGAGCCTACAGGGCAATCAGTGAACAAGCAGAGCCTCCCACCCACTGCTCCGAGAGGCCAATCTCCGAGCTTGCTGGACGTTATTGAACGAGTCCCCAGCTATCACCCTGACTGAGGTTGGCAAGCCAGAGTAACTCTAGCAGGGTGCTCGTATGGTCTGGTAAAAGGCTGAAACACATACTGATGCCACCACGATTGTCACCTCAAAGTGCAAAACACTGATGCCAATCTTGGAGGACCTTGAATGCACCAGGCTGTCCAGGTCAGATCCCTGCTCTCCCCATCTCCCCCTCACACACCAGAGGCCTCCTCCCATGCTGCCAGGTCAAGGTCTAACAGGAGCACATGATCTCAGCTCCCTGGGCTTCTGCCCCTGCCCGCACCCATACCCCTTTCAATTAGCTACAGGGAGCAGCAGAACAGCCCAGCTCACGAGAAGAGCTGGTTCACGTGCGGGCAGCTTCAAAACTCAACCCCGTCATGGCTCGAACAAGGTGCTTCATTTGAGACGAAATAAAACGTTTCATTCTGAGCCTGCTTTTCTTCTGCAGAGACCTGAGGAGGGGTACTTGGCACCTTGTCTCTAATCCCTCCCAGTGATCCAGCTGGTCCAACACAAGATTTTACCCACAAAGATCCTTGCATCTTGCATTAAAATAAAATTGATGGAAACGCCTCACCAAGCAAACAACCCCTGAAATCTGTTTTCAATTTTGAGATGGCTGACGCAAAACTTTGTTATAAGTGATTTTTCTTTTGGTGGGAACCACCCAGCAACACCATAACCAACTTTTGTAAAGCTGTTTGGTGTCACCAAATCCAAAGGGAAAATAATTCCCGCAGAAAGGCACTGCCTCATTCGACTGCTGACGCACAGAGCTCGCAGTGCCAGACCAAGGGTACGAGGGAGCACCTTCAGACGCGTGGCACTGAACCTCCTGCCACCCCTTGGGCCCAACAGCTCTGTGGCCCATGACAAGGGTGACAGGGAACTCCAGCTGGAATCAAAGCCAGGAAAAGTGCTCTTCCACCACCCCACCTCTGGCAGCAGGTCCAGCCTTGATGGTCACAGACCTACAGATGCGTGACGCCCAACTGGAAGGCACTTACCAATGCGATGATGATGAGCCCAACAAACCCAGACAGTAATAATACCACTGCACCCATATCGTCCCTCACCAATCACAGGTTGATTGAAGCCCAGCACCCAAGTCCCCCTCCACCCTGCCTCCCCTTGAGTGATCTGACCCCCATCATACCTTCTCGCTCCATCAGAACTTCTCCCAGGGCTCTGCACGCGGCTCTCCTGACCTCCCAGGCACCCTCTAGCTGGCCCGGGCTGTAAACAGCTGCCTCCACCACCAGATCCTGGAAGTTGCTATCCAGCAAGCACTGCATCCTCCTCAGCACCCCTGCCGCCTGCTCTGGTTCCACTTGCTGATGCCGCAGGCCTGGCTGGATCAGCACCAGCACCAGCGCGGGAAAGAGGCTCCTCAAGTTCCCAAGTGTCTCATCCAGAAGTTCCCACTGCACAAGTTGCCTCAGGGTGGCAGCCTGCCACAGCATGAAAACCAGCTGCGGCCGCAGCTCCTGCTCTCGCTCCTTGCTGGCCTCGTCCTGGAGGAGCTCGGTCCCAAGGTCAGCCCTACTGAAGAGCTCCTGGGCAAAGGCAACCCGCACAGGTGAGACTCGCTCATGCGTGTCATCCATCTCCATCACTAACACCTGGCCCTTCCGCTGCCCAACAGCATCTAGCAGAGTGAGGAGCTCTCGGCCGGTGGGCTTGGCGGGGAGCACCTGCAGCAGTGACTCCATGGCTGGAACAGTAAGTTTGTTCTTGTTAACCCGAAGCATTGGGGGAGGGCAGCTGGGGACATTCACAGGGAGCTGTAATGGGTGTCAGCAGTGAATGCTCAGGGAGGAAGATCAAAACGGAAGTTGTCATGCAGACTGCCTTAAATGGATGCACTTCAGGTGTTACTGAACTGGTGTAATAGGGGAAGGGGGACAGGGACTTTCCACTCTCTGCACATCTTGGAAAAAGGGGGTACCACCTACCAGAACAACCAGGAGCAGAGGTTTGTTACACTGTCACATCACCGACAGAAGTCAGGACCTGATGTTCTCGTGATCAAATCGTAACGGGCAAAAGGACATCCCTTCAGCCTTATTAGGAGGTGCTCAAGTTTTTGGCTGGCTTAGCGATTTATATCCTACCTCACCTTGTCAGTGTTTATTTAACATCAAATCCGAGGCTCTCGATCTCGGCACTCTTCCTGGGGTCAGGGCTAGGGGTTGTGTAGGAGGGCAAGATTCTTTCTACCCATTTTAAAATTTCTCTTTCATTGTGTGTGCTGTGTTTTAGGCAACTGGGAAGTAAATTTTACTTTCTCTGCACCATTCAGCATCCTACACCTCCATGATTTCTTTTAATGTCTTGGAGAGCAGACATGTAACCAACTGCCCTGTTAGCACAGAGCATTTTTTGTTTTAAATACTGTGGCAATAACAAAAAGCCTTCAGTCCAAGGAATTAGTGTGCAAGCTGGGTGTTGGAGGCACTGTGCTACCCTGCCTGTGCAGGAAAGACTATGCAAAATACTGCCCCCATAACAGGAACAGTCTTCACATGGCTTTGAGGCAGAGAACCTGCATCACTTCTTTCACAGCAGAGGAATAATACCACGTGCACCTAAGTAACACTCCTCAGCTGCCAAGCCCAGACACAGCTTACACTTGCAATGAATACTGCAAGTCTACTCTCAGGAAGGAAGCCTCCCTGTTCACGGCTATGGAATCAGAGGACCATGCTCATTATGTGCAAAGATGTTAAAACTCTGAATATCGGTGTGTGGTCAAACAGATTTTTAGGTTAGACATTTATCAAGGTAAATTCTGAACTGGGCGGCTTACCTGTGTCACCATCTAAGGAGGAAAGTTTTTCCCAATGGCCTTGCAATGAAACAATTTGTAGCAGGTGAAAGAGCCAGTCAACTGTCTGTTGATTGGCCAAGTTACCTTTGATGTCACAATCCCATTCCTTCCCCTCTGACTTATCTATGCTGGGGGCACCTGGAAGCCCCATCGCAGATTGGAGTCCTGCAGTGAAAGGCTCTTTGGAGACGACTCCTGCGCAAACTGCTTACAAGCCACTCCCTAGCTCTGTCTCTTTGGGTTTAACATTCCCAACTTAAAGGCAGGACATTAAGAAGGAAAGTAACATTGTGGTACATGTGCAGGTATATTTAAATTAGAGCCTTTTCTCAAAGGCAAAGCGGGAATGGAAAAAAAATCATCAAGATGAGGCTCCAGTTTTATCCATCACAAGGTTTTATAAGTGATGAAAATGGAGTGTTTTCAAGCAGCTCATTGTGTAGCTGAGCTGTACTTAATGACTGTACTAAGACACCACTGCAGTTTAGAAGAGAACCAGACAGATGCGTATCTGCCAAAACTCAAAATCAGACCTCTGCACGTTCCCTGGTAACTACAACCCGCCCTAACAGACCTGTACAAACTGCGCTGGTTTTGTGTTAATAAAAATTAAATAGTGAAAGAGAACAAGCTTTACATTCTCTCTCAAGATTTAAAACATTTATGGCAAATTGCTCAGATACCAGGATGGGTAATGTAATTTAATTATTTTCTTTTAGCTTTTCTGCCCCAGTAATCAACCCAGCTCTCCTTTCATCATTTGCTAGGTCATTGTCCCAGGCTGTGGATTAGACAGCAGGGTTTTACAAGTATGACAGTGAGCAATAACCCCCAGAATCGAGTGACAAGAAATACTAAGAACAAAATGTACAAAAATGGAACAGACTCTACATTTTATTCTCAATAAAAATTTAGATCCTTGATGGATACAGCATCTGCAAAGAAATTTAAAAAAACGAGTTAGAGATTTTATTAAAATTTTACAGTTTAATACCAACATTTCCAAATAGTTAGAATACCCATGCAGAGAAATTATAAAAGACAAGCGGCCAATCTGCACAATACAAGGAGAAGAGCAACGGCAGAAGAACTCAGAACCTGGCTCTGACTCTGGGAAAAGTTCCTTGCAGGAGCTGCCCAACGCAACTTCCAACTTTGGTGGAGGGACACACAGACTGCAGCTGAACAAAGAGAGCCGTTGGGAGGACCTGCACCCATGCTGCTCCCACAGCTTGTTCTATATGGCCTAGAATAGAAGCAAGGTAGGACTACATAGGACTCCGATTTTACTCCCAACAATACACTACGGTGACAGCACGTACAGGAACAAAAGTCTGATTGGTGTTCCCAGATGCCCAAAGAGGAGGGTATCTTAAGGGGCTATGGAGAAGAGCATACCAGAGTTCTGGATGGGGGCAACAACAACGGACTTTAGAAGCATCAACCTGAAAGGCTGATATAAGGGCACTGGAGGCAGCAAGAGACCCCAGAATACCTCCCCTAATGGAAGGAAAGGAAGAAGGGAACAGAAGAAAAACTAAGGAGCAAAAGGAAGGAGAGTGTAAGAGATGTACAGGCAACCCTCACTTAGCACTCTTAACTGGTTCCTGAAAAAACGAGTGTTAAGTGAAACGAGCATTAAGCGAAACCAAAAGTATTTGACAACCCAAGATGGCAGCCGCAAGTGTTATAATGAAGCTTGCTGAGCGCTAAGTGGAATTAGGTATCAATTTAAAATGAGCGTTATAGTGAAATAGTGCTAAGTGAAACAGCGTTAAGCAGGGGGTGCCTGTACAAAGACTGAGACAAGACGACAAAAGTAAATGCTTTTAGAGGGCGATTGCCAAGGACTCAGCCATATGTGACTTCCCACTATCCGGAGCAGGATGTGGGACACTACAGCAAAATCAAATGTTTCAATGCTCAAATGTGGTGTTATTGAGGGGCTTCCAATTCCCAAGCCCTGCAACTATCACAGGAAGGCATTGTAGAGTCTCCTAAGGAACGGGTCAAACACTTGGGACAGAACCTACCAGTGCAGAGCTGAAAGTGGCTAGGCAGGTCACGACGGGATTCGCTGTACTTACCACTCTGATTCTGTGACCAATGGCCTTGGCTGGAAGGTTGGAGCGGAACTTTGCACGAACCATGCCACTGTTTCCATGGGCACGGGTCACCTTCCCCCAGATGACTCGTGTTCTGTTGGGCTTGCCACCAGGAGTTACGGTGTTGCTAGCAGGGAGAAAGGGAATGTTAACTTCTGGGCATGACACTCCTAGCACAGTCCTGGCTCAGTTAAGGCGACAGCAGCAGATGAGCAGTTTCCCTTCCTGTATTTTTAGGACTGCCCTGGAACATCCAGGCTGGAAGCCACTTGTAGATGTAAGGGGACTGGTCACCTGTACTGCGAACAGCTTGGACGCAAGCACAGAGAAATGCTATACATAAAGAAAACGTATGGTGCTCTCACGTTACAGCAGTATTGTGATTCCTAGATTAGAAATATAGCAGAGGAGTGCTTATTATCTTGCATTTACACTGCGTACATTGCATGCACCACCGAGACGTGAGAAAATCAGAAGCACTGCTTTAAGCAGCAGTTCTGTATCTGGCTTATATACATTTAGAAATTCATAGAATTAAATCAAACTAAGAAGATATGAAAAGGTCCCAACCTTGGTCGTTTAAATGAGTCCAGGAGCTGCACCAATTTAATTTGACATATTTAAACAAGCAAACTAAGCTAAACCTGAACAAGTTACGTGTAAACCGCCTCAACCTGGGATTTGCCCATATATACCATCCCTCTCATTTCAACCTGAACACTAGCAAGCACTTCAAATAATGAGATAAGCCTGCTGCCTGGATGTTTGAGAAGGTCCGGCATAGACCAGAGGCTGTTATTATAATCATGCAAACTGTACACACATGTACCTGACAGCACACTTATTTGTATAACTTCAGAAGCTTACAAATGAGAACTAAGACTTGCTTAACATAGAATAAATAACATTTGAGAACGTGCCAAGTACAAATAATGAAGTCTCAATGCTGTCACGTGAAATTTGGAAAGACGGTATATTCTCTCCTCAATATGAAACAACCTGTAACTTGACTTCAGGTGATGTACATTATCTACAGCACTAGGACCGCAGCACAGTTAAGAGCCAAATGTAAAAGTAGGCAGACTTCAAGGAATGTAATAAGATCACACCCAGGCCACTCTAAAGTAAAACGAAAACCTTCATTACAGCTGAACCAACCTCCTAGTAAGGGTTTGATAACAAAGATACGCTTTTACTATGTATGCCTGGAAAGTCAAAAGACAGAAGGTTTTTCCCTTTGAAATCGCTCTGCTGTCCTGTCCTGGCCCGCACATACTTATCAAGAGGCTGCCTGTGTGAGTACCCCCAGGGATTTCAGTTGCACAGAAAAACCACAAAGGACTCCAAATCCAGAGCAGAACGTGCCAAATCAGCACCTTGAAACAGTGGAAAAGGGAGCAGCCATTAAAGCGCAGGTGAACCCCGTCTGAAATGCCATGAACAGGAAGTCCCCTTCCACATTACCTGGCCCTGCAGCAAAGCGGTCTGCAGCAAGGCCCACAGCAGTAAAGTCACAACTTCCAGGTAAGCAGAGAAGGGAATAAAACACACACCTACCCTACACTCCACAGCACCCATCACATTCAGTAGGGGCAGCGGTGGGGAAATGTGTGCGTGTGTCTAGAAACAGCCCAGGAACTTAACCCCTTTAAGATTACAACCCAGACCTTCCTGTTAATTCTGCCATAAGAGACCAAACACCACGATGACAGACACTTCAGTCCAGTTCATCACTGAATGCACACAGCACACACCAGCATCTTGGAGAAGATGCAGGCCCATCCATTACTTTTCCCCTTAGTCCTCTATCACAACAGCGATGAAACCAATTAACACATTGTAGAACTGAACATATTTGTTGCATAGACGTTCTAAAGTGAAAAAAATCACATACTGAAATTGAGATGACCCACATACAAATCTACGTGGCCACTTTATTTGCTTGTGACCCAATAAATTTTCCTGTCAAACTCGGCATCACTATTTAACACGACAGTCAGAAGCTAATTTACTTACTTTTTAGCTTTGTACACATACGCGCATCTCTTGCCCAAGTAGAATTCAGTCTCTTGGCGAGCGTAAACGCCTTCAATTTTCAGAAGGGCCGTGTGCTCCCTCTGGTTTCGAAGGCCTCGCTTATAGCCAGCAAAAATGGCCTTGGACCACAGTCTAAGAAACAGCAAGCATGTTAATGAACTGAAAACCAACAGCAAGCAACCCGGATTTCTGAATAAGCTATTTCTGAAGGGACTACATGCATGCTGGGAACAAGAAATAGTGCTTTATGTCACAAGGAAGTAAATACACCAGCATTCGCAATTAGGGGTGAATAAGGAAGCTTCCACAGCAAGAGACGTTTATAAACAGCTCTCCTTCTCTCCATTAGAAACCTCCTTTTTTCCTCTCATGATTATCACTAAAAAGAGGATAACACTAAGAAGCAATTTGCTTTTTTTTAAAAGTTCTTTATACACACACATTTCAAATGTCCAGAAAATAGATTCTATCACTTCACTGCATACATGATAATGCAGATTAATTGATTTTGGATCTTTGCTACAGTAACCAACTCTGTAATAAGAGGTGTAGCAAAAAAGTGCTGTATTGAAATGATTTTTTGCAGTCTGTATGGGGAAATGCAAGTCTGTTCCATGTGGACAGTGCAGGACTCCAGCACAATTCAGGACACTTGAAACCAACAGCTAGAGTCCTAGAACTGTGCTTAATTGTATCAGAACAAATATCCTATAAAGCTTTCTTAGCATGGGTACTATTATAAGGTAAATCCTTTTGGACAACAGATTTAAAATGTCACCAGTATTTTCACAAGACAGATCCTTTTGTTCAAGATTTAAATCTGTAACTAACAGGGTAGATCTGATTTAAATCAAATGGATTTAAATAATGATTTAAATCACTGGCCAGGAAGCCTCAGTTTAATCACTGATTTCTACAAGAAGTGCACAGTTGTTGTTTGATATCCTTTATTCATTTAACTTCTTGAAACTTTCCATTTTTAGGGAGAGGTAAGGGCTTGACTGTGCATACCCAAACTTGAAGAGAGACAATAGGGCTGATGGGCGAGTAATCAGTAGTGGTGCGCGGATATATCTGTCTGTATTGGATCAGCACCGATAAAAGGAAAATTGACATTATTGGCAATCAGCTTTTTTTGGCTGGTGTAGCCAGCAACATCACTGATAAATGCCACATGCATGTGCACAGCTGCACCATGCACACAGCCAGGAATGCAGCCCCGCAGCTTGGAGAGCAATGTCCTGCTGGTAAGTCTGTGTGGGGGGCAGACTGAGGCCCCCATAGTGAGAGAGACTGGGGTAGGTGATACCCAGCCGGGCTGAAGCATGGGACAGAGCTGTGGGTGGCTCTACAGGGGGGCATGGGAGGATGGGCAGCTCCCCACTGCTGCACACTCCGGGGGAGGCAAGGGGGGTATGAGGCCCCCACCGGATTTGTGCATGGGGTGAGGGCGAGCTGCCTGCTGTGGGCTCAGGGGCTGTACCAGCTTCTTCCCAGGGGTGGGGGGACTATGGCCACCCCAAAAATTCACCCTAGACCCCCACTCTCAGAACTGCCACTACCCACCTCAAGAGCAGCCCTGGCCCAGCACTCCCACCAAGAAGAGGCCAACACAGGCCTCAGCCCCAAAGCAGGCAGCCCGCCCTTGCTCTGTGCATAAATCCAGGGAGCACATGCCCACCCTGCCTCCCCCGAGGGTGCACACCAGCAGCAGGGAGCCACCCACCCTCTGCTGGGCCACCCACAGCTCTGTGCTGTGTCCTGCCCTGGCTGGGCAATGCCTGTCCCATTCCCTCCCTCACCATGGGGGCTTTGAATTACACCCCCTCCACCAACACACTTACCAGCTGGACGCTGCCAGGCTGCATATCAGCACTCAGAGTGGTATCAGCTGATATGGCCTTTGGTATTGACCAAATATTGGCATTAGTGGTACACTCCTAATAAAAGATATCACATCTTCCCAAAGAACCGTGTCTGCCTGTGAACTCTGGAGAGAGAAATCCATAGTCTGGGAACTGAAATGAAGCATCACAGAGATGTTTAATGGGATCTTCTGGACTGAGCACTGAGTCCCACTGAGTAGATTGGTTTTCTTTAATCTTTACTAATCTATAGATAAAGAAACCTCTTGGAACCCCATAAGGTTGGGCCCCTAATATAGACAACGGCTTGTTGTGACCTATTTATAAAACTTCTAAAAAGGTTGCACGAATACACAGGGTGTTTATATAAAGTCCTTGTGTAACTTTATAAACATGAATAACTTTGGATGTGCACGATACAAGCAACCCAAAACGGCATGCTTACACCATGCTAAAAACTTAATTATGGTTTCAATTGCTATTTACAGTTTGCTATAACAACCAAAGTTATTCAAGTTTAAAGTCGCACAAGAACTTTATAAACACCTATATATTCATGCAACCTTTGCAGAAGCTTTATAATGCATCACAACAGGCTGGGTCCTATACTATGGGCCCAATCACTGGATCATAGATAGACACAGGAGGGACACCAGCCCACCTACTGTTAGCGCAGACTTAGCGAAGGGGCACTTGGAGGGGCTGGATGTGTTCAAATCAGTGGGCCCGGATGATTTTCACTCAAGGGTGCTGAAGGAATTGGCCCGTGTCATAGCAGAGCTGCTAGCACGGCTGTTCGAGCACTTGTGGTGCTCCGGTCAGGTCCCAGAGGATTGGAAAAGGGTCAGTGTGGTCCCTATTTTTAAGGGGAGGAAGGAGAAATAGGGAAACTATAGGCCAGTTCGTCTCACCTCCATCCTTGGGAAAACTCTGGAAAAAATAACATTAAGGACCACATTTGTGGGAGCCCAGCAGGGGAAATAATGCTGAAAGGAAACCAGCATGGGTTCACTGCCTGACTAACCTTGTTTCTTTTTATGACCAGGTCACAAAATGCGTAGACGCAGGAGTTGAGGTAGATGTCATCTACCTAGACTTTAAGAAGGCCTTTGATACGGTATCTCATTCTGTTCTGGTAAATAAACTGAGCGGCGGCGATGTAGATAATTGCACGGTCAGGTGGGTGACAACTTGGCTTAGGGGCTGCACCCAGAGAGTGGTGGTGGACGGGGCGGTATCGACCTGGAAAGATGTGGGCAGCGGGGTCCTGCAAGGCTCGCTCCTTGGACCGGTGCTGTTCACGGTCTTCATCGGTGACGGGGACGAGGGCGTGGAGAGCACCCTGTCCAAGTTCACAGCCAAATTATGAAGCAAAGTTAACGCACCAGAGGGTAGGAAACAGATCCAGGCGGATCTGAACAGGTTGGAAAATCGGGCAGAACGAAACAGGACGCAGTTCAACAAAGACAAGCGCATCCATGAATCCTGTCGCTCTTACGCAGCTCCCAGAGCTTAAAGTTATTAAAATTACACCCGGACTTTAGAAACACTCGTGTAACCTTTTTACAGGTTTGATAAATATGTCAGGACAGGCCGGGGACTATAACGGGGCCCAATTTTACAGGGCTCCTCTACTGACGAAAGCTATTAAAACTTAGAAACACCCTGCGTACTCGTGCAACATCTTTACACGCTTGAGAAATGCGTCAGGACAGGCTGCGGACCATATCAGGGGCCCAATCTTGAGGCTCGTCTACAGATTAAAGTCACCCGAGCTGCACCGAGAGTTTAGACGTGCCCGCATCATCTCTAGGAGTTTATAATTAGATATCATAATAATTATAAATAATAATAATTCCTATTCCACGACGATATTTTGGAGCTTTTACAGATCTTCAATGAAAACGATCTTTATAGCAAGTGAAAGCATCTTAACCATAAAAAAGCGATTACATTTTAAACCAAAATATCTTATTTCACTAAACACCCCGTTGGTTTCCCCCCCGGTAACCGGTGCGGTGCAGCCGCCTGGGCCCCGCGAGTGGCTCCGGGCCGCGCGGCTCGGGCAGGGCTCTCACCTCCCGGACATGGCGGCGCGGCGCTGGTCCCGGCGGCCTGCAACCAAAGCATCTTAACCATAAAAAAGCGATTACATTTTAAACCAAAATATCTTATTTCACTAAACACCCCGTTGGTTTCCCCCCCGGTAACCGGTGCGGTGCAGCCGCCTGGGCCCCGCGAGTGGCTCCGGGCCGCGCGGCTCGGGCAGGGCTCTCACCTCCCGGACATGGCGGCGCGGCGCTGGTCCCGGCGGCCTGCAACCAGAGACGTGGTGTGAGCAGCGCGGAGCCGGCTCCGCACCATCCGCCCCGCATCGGCGCCATCCCGCG
>NW_005842035.1:1722846-1778017 GCF_000455745.1 Alligator sinensis | reverse complement strand
ATTGGCATCCGGTCGGACACGTCCGTTAGTGGCAGCTGCTGTCGTCATCGCCATTACTGCCACGGTCCTGGCTGCTGCCCTCCAGTCTTGTCATTAGTACCATCCGTTTCCACTGGTTTCACCACCGGTGTTGTTTCGAGGTCGAAACAGCAAAATCGAAACGGAACAGATACGGTCGAAACAGCCTTGAAACGGAAACGAAACGTGTTGCCGTTTCGACGCCGTTTCGCCCGTAGGAGATCATGGGGAAGGTCAAAACAGCCTATAACTTTGTCGTTTCTGGCCAGATTGGGATAAAACGTGCACAAACAGTAATCCCTTCTGAGGGCGTGATGCGTGCCACGTTTCCCGAAGATCGGTGCGGGGGCACCCCAAATTCTTGAGAGCCAAACTTGTGTCGTGTGTATGTGTTAAGCCGCGGCAGGCGACAGCTGCAGGGAGGGTGGCCCCTGCTGCGGACATGACGCCTGCCAGCTGTCGAGGAGACCGGTGCGGGGGAACTGCACCCCAGCTGCTGACTGGCGAAACTTGTGGTGTGCTAGGAGTAATGGTCGCAGTTGGGACACCCTACTTGTGAGGTAGTTTTTCCTAATGTTGAGCCTGAAACGAGTCTGAATCCATCTTCCAGGAGTTTGTGACCATTGCTCCTAGTTTTCCCCAAGGGTGCCCTGGTGAACAGTTGTTCACCGAGCCCTAGATATACTCCCCTGCTGAAAGCGGGAAGCTGCTACCAAGTCCCCTCTCAGCCTTCTCTTGTTCAGGCTGAAGAGTCCCAGGTCCCTCAGCCTTTCCTCATCTGGCTTGCCGTGCACGAGCGGCCCTTCTCTGGACTCTCTCGAGCTTTACCCCGTCCTTGTTAAGGTGCGGAGCCCAGAACGGGACGCAGTCCTCCAGGTGCGGTCTCACCAGAGCCGAGTAGAGCAGGAGAATCACTTCTTTGCAATGGTTTTGCTGGAGATGCATCAATTGATGCATGCCGGCGTATTGTTGGCCCTGCTGGCTAGGGGTGGATCCGGAGAAGCTTCGGCGGCCGAAACAGCACATCCAGATCGAAGCGCTGAGTTCGTTAGGCTTTCCGAAGTGGTTCGGAAAAGCTTCGGAGCCGTTTTGGAGATCTGGCCATAGGGTATAATGGGGAATCATCCCTGCAGCTTTCACCCCGCTGCGCCTTAACACACACACAGGGTCACCCATGTCATGAGCTTTGCCTGTCAGCAGTCAGAGGTGCAGGGCCCCAGAAGCCAGACTCCCCCTGCACCGATCTCCTTGACAGCTGGCAGGCTTCGTGGCCTCACCAGGGACCACCACCCCTGCAGTTTTCAGCCCGCTGCACCTTAACACACACAGGGTCATCTGTGTCACGAGTTTTGCTTGTCCACAGCTTGAGGTGCAGTTTCCCCCCCCAAACCCCTGCACCTATCACCTTGAAACTTGTCAGGCTTTGTGACCTCACCAAGGGCTACCATCCGGCAGTTTTGACTCCACTGTGGCTCAACACATACACGTGACATGAGTTTTGCTTTCAAGAATTTGGGGTGCAGTTCCCCCCGAACCCCTGCACCGATCTTCTTGAAACATGGCAGGATTTGCTGCCTCACCAGGGGCTAGCATCCCTGCAGTTTTGACCCTACTGTGTCTTAACTCATACACGTGACATGAGTTTTGCTCTCAAGATTTTGGCGTGCAGTTTCTCCAAACCCCCTGCACCTATCTCCTTAAAACTTGGCACGCATCATGCCCTCAGAAGCAGCTACCATTTCTGCAAGTTTCATCCAAATCTGGCCAGAAATAACAAAGTTATAGTCTGTTTCGACCTTCCCCATTATATCCTATGGGTGAAACATCGAAACAGGGTTGAAACGGCAAAATGTTTTGACAGAATGAAAGGGAACAGCCGTTTCAACTCGAAACAAAAGTTGAAATGAAACACTGTTCTGTCGAAATGTTGAAACGCTGGTCAAAATGAAACGCTTCTGTTTCGCACAGCTCTAATTTCCAATATTGTTATTATTACCAATGATCATAATTGTGATCACTGTTACTATCCTTTTTGCTAGCATCCATTATTGTAATTATTACAATCAATTACAACTTATTTCCAATATATTATTAACAATTATCTATTATAATCATGATAGCTTGCTTTCCATATTGCTACCATCAAGTATTGTAATTATTATACTAAAGTCCAGCTTATTTCCAGTATTATTATTATCAATGATCTATTATCGTAATCATGACCACTGTTACTATCCTTATTGCTGCCATCCATTATTGTAATTATTATAATCAATTTTGACTTATTTCCAATATTATTATTATTATCTATTATCGCAATCATGATCACTATATTACTATCCCTATTGCTACCATCTGTTATTGTAATTCATTATTATAATCAATCACTACTTATTTCCATTATCATTAATTATTATTATTACTATTATTTATGATACTCCCTTTCACCACTGTACCTCATATATAGGGACACAGACCATGGTAGCTCAGCCCGTGCTTGCACTCCCCCTGCCCATGCCCCAGGGCACTGCCAGGCTCCCCTGGAGCGCGGGGGATGCCCCAGGAGGGCAGTTGTGCCTTGCCCACCTGCCCACATCCATCCAGGCTACAGCTCTTGTGGGTTTCTTGAGGCTGTTCAGTAACACCTGGGAGGCAGGAATCAGTTCAGACAAGGAGGTGGAATAAGGCAGAAGTGGGGCCAGCATGCAGCCTGGGAGCTACAGGTGACATGGGCAGTCTCTGGGAGGGGATGGGCAGCACAGTGGCAGAGAGGGCAGGGGGCAGAAAGCAGCTCAGCGAGGGAGCAGGGAGCAGAAAGCAGAACAGTAGCTTGTTGAGGGAGCATGGGGCAGAAGGACCAACAACAGGTCAGTGAGGGAGCACAGGACAAGGAGCAGAAAGCAGAACAGCAGCTTGGGGAGGGAGCACAGGGAAGGGAGAAGGAAGCAGAGCAGTACATTGGATAGAGAACACAGGGAAGGGAGCAGAAAGCAGGGCAGGCAAGGCAAGGGGATCAGAGTGGCACTGTGGGAGGGTGCGGGGCTAATGTGTACGCGCCTACCAAAAAGGTTAGCCCGCACTGCAGTAGGGGACGGGAACAGAAATTGCCAGAGGTCTTCTGCTGGGCCTGTACAGCCCCTAGCACTTCTTGGGCATCACTGTAATAGTAAATAACTTGAAAATGTAATCTGCCACTTAGCCCTGGCTTCAGAAGAGCAGTTAAGTCTGCTTAAAATTAAGCAGGTCTTTACTGAATAGGGATATACTTAATAAGTGCCTTTCAAAATCAAAAGCCATTAAAAGCCCATAAAAGCCATTTTCCATCCAGAAAGAGCACAGACCAACTGCAGATGCTTCCTCAGCCTGACGAGGGGAGTTTGTGTCCACAAGCTTGTAAAGATTTTTTTTTCCAATTATTTGAGTCAGTCTAATAAAAGATTACAGATTTACTCAAAGAACCTGGTCTGCCTATTAACAGAAAAGGCACGCGGGTTTTCCTCGCCTGCACTGCTCTTTGTAATTTAGGCTAAGAAAAAAAGCAGGCATGTTAACAGTTCTGTAGGTACTCAGGCAGGGCCGACCAGAATACGTGGAGTACAAGCGTCTTTGCACCATCTTCCTTTCTTGTACGTAGGATTAGATCAAGGAGTTTGGCTGAATCTAGAATTCAAACACGCTGTGCTCACCCAGATGGATTGCATTGGCACAATCCAGTGTGGGGAGCTCCTTATTTTTAACGTTTCTAAATACACCAGACAGTGGTTTCCTATCCATTTATAAAGCAGCAGAAACCCAGGCAGAGTTTACTGGCTTGGCCCTGATATCTGCTGAGTACATGCATATCTATAATAATAGGAATCCTACGGGAGCAACAAGGACTACACTGGGCTTTAGCAAAATACTACATTGCAGCTGTACATTTTCTTAACTTGAATTAATTCCCTGCTGAATAGAGGCTGCTTTCATTTGCAAAAGAGTTACTTTTTCCAACAAGAGACACAACTATTTTATTCTTCTTTTTAAAGTGCTGTCGTGATCACCTATCAGCGCTCTTTCATGGAATTTTTTCCCCCACTATATTTTCATCTTTGTTGCTAACATATAAAGGGACTCTTGTCATGTAGCGCAGACCCAAGATGTAGACTGGGCTTAAAAGGGGTCAATATGAATAAAACGCATAGGTGGGTGCTAGTGCATGTTAAGTAGGATGGGACATTAAGACATTTTTAACAAGCAAACCACGCCCCCCCCCCCCCCCCAACACCCCCACCCCCCCCCCCCCCCCCCCCCCCCCAACAGCTGGACTCTTATCCTCCATTGCTACCTTTAATTAATCAGTTTTTGAGTGAGAAAAAAGACGTTTATGATTTTTTTACTATGCAGATTAATTATAATCTTGACCCTGCATTTTAGAGCTTTCTACCAGTAGATTTCAAAATGTTTCACGTTATCTCCATTTTATAGAGTGGGAAACTTCAGGGAAATGACTGGCTCGGGTTACTTAGGCTAGGGGCAGGGCCGGAAGTCAGGGCTCCTAAGTCCCAAACCAATACTCTATCCACTCACCCGTCCTTCTCTAGAATTATTAGATCAAACTATTTTTACTAATTACTAATTTACTAATTTGACTTTCAGAGGTAGGTGAAAAGAATGGACAAATATTAACAAAACTGGAAAAGTAAAATGAGCTTTTTTGGACAATCTTTGTTGTAAGAATCCAGAACTTACTAATAATAGTTGTAAAGGCATTTTTATTTCAACAGGATTTCTTTTGCTAGTGTTACTTAAGGCACCCTTGATAAACGAATTGAAGATGCTACCCCAGAGGCGGCAGCAACCGGGTTTTAGCTAGTTAAACCTCATGGAAAGGATTGTGTGTCCTCAAAGAACTTATCCCACAGAAGCAGCAATGGTAGGAAACGGGTGGATTTAAAATAGAGGATCTGTTTCCTGCACTTCACCTTTGGTGACACTGTGAACCTGAGCGAGCAAATGATATTCAGCTTCTGCCATTTTTTCAATTAATTTCATGATCTAATTTCAGATTCTTACATTCTCTACGGCACAAATGAGGTTGGGCTCTGCTGTGAGAGCAGCAAGAACCTGAAAGGGCTATAGAGCCAGGGAGTAAGCATTTTCTTCAGTCAGTCCTGAAGTTGCTGAAAAATGAACCTCGAGTTTGTCTGAATCTCAACCAGTTGAGTTTTTGCAGGGGATAACCATATCTCAACCTCTCTGTCATGTTGACAGGCGCTGTCTGATCTGCTTCCAGTGCGTGCTCGTAGACTGGGCTGTCATGTTCCACAAACTCTGAAAATACGTTTATTCAAGAGATTTTAAAGATGGTCCAAGTCCGTCAGTAGACAGGGATGGGTGGGAATTGGTATTATTAGATATAAATGTTTACCGTATTTCACTATGTACAAGTTGGGTTTTGAAGCCCAATTTTTGGGTTGTAAAAATCAAACTCGACTTATATATCGTGCCACATCAAAAAATTGGGATTGGAGTTAGGTTTGGCTGGGCACGGTGCTCAGCTAGCAGCCCCGTCCCCTGCAGCAGTGCTCCTTGGGTCGCACCAGCACCGCTTCCAGGGGATGAAGGTGCACCAGCTGTGTGTTGAGCCCGGTGCCACTCTCAGGGGATGAGGCAGCACCAGCTGAGCCCAGCCCCATCCCTTGTGGAAGGTACTTGGCGTTCAGCAGTGCCGGTTGCAGCAAACAGGGCCAGGCTGGACGCTCGGGTGGTGCGGCCCCATTCCCTGCGAGCCTGGCACCACTCACAGGGGGATTGGGATGGAGCCGGGCTTGGCGTTCGGCTGGGGACGTGATGCTTGCAAGGGGTGGGGACAGGGTCACACTCATCCGGCACAGCCCCATCCTCTGCAAGTGGCACCAGCAACGCCATTCGCAGGGGATGGAGCCGAGCCCAGCCCCAACTTATACCCTGTACCTATGAAAATCTTTACCTTTCAAATCAGAAAGCTGGGGGTTGACCTATACACTGTGAAATACCATATATGACAATAATCCCCAGAATCGGAGTCCCGCTGTGCTGCGGGTTGTCTGGAAACCATTCATTTCTATTGACTGCTTTCATATTGTTTTGTCTTTTTCTTGACTGGGGGGTGGGGGGAAGGCAGCAACTGGGGCTTCTGCTATTCAAAGGCCAAATCGTTATCATTCTGGAACCTGCTTAGGCCAAAAAATAAAAAAACCCTTGTATTAAATTTAGAAAAGATTGGTTTCTTTTCCTTCAAAAATAACCTCTGCACACTGATAGTTTAAATTGCACAAGGCTTTCAGCACAGAGCCCAAGACATGGCCTTTTAAAAGACTTATTGAATGCCAAAAGCTAAATCTAAGATACATACCTCTTACACAGTGGTGTTTAAAGCAGTGATTCTCAACCTATTTAAGCGCGAGGCCCCCCCCCGGGAAATCCCAGTTCTTAGCTTCCCTCATTTTTTGAATATGGAAAATAATATTCTTCTGCTGCAAAGACCTGAGAATGAGCACAACGGGGCAGAATGGTTTTGTCATGGTGGATTCCTAGTTGAAATCTCTCATTTTATCTTGTGAATCATGTAGAGATATTTGGATAACTAACAGTGCTAATATACTGTGGCACCTCTAAGAGCATCTCATGGCACCCTAGTTGAGAATCACTAGTTTAGTCATAGAGACCTAAGGCTGGAAGGGACCTCCAGAGGTCACATCTAGTCCAACCCCGTGCCTGAGGCAGGATCAGCCCTATCCACACCATCCTAGTATACAACCATCATTTAAACTAGGTAAAACTACTCTCAACCCCGACACAACCCTAACCCCCAAATGTGCCACGGGTAAAGCAGAGGAACCACAGCAGCCAACATCCTGCTTCTATAAAATGTTGTCAGTACACACCCAAGAGGTCCCAGGTACAGGGCCATGCCCCCTGCTACAGAGGAAGGCAAAAACCCCTCCAGAACCAATCTGACCAAGGGGTAAAATTCCTTCCTGACCCCAAATATGGCATCGGTCTGACACCGAGCAGAGGGGTGAGACCCTCTGGCCAGGAACCTCCAGCTTTGGTCCCAGTAGGAGAGTCAGCACAGCCCAGTTGAAGCCCCCAGCCTTAGCTGTGGCCAACACCCAGTGCCTCTGGGGAGGCTTAAAAACACCCTGACACACGTAGCAGAACAAAAGGGGTGGGAAGAGAAGAGTGGGAGCAATCAGCAAAGCCCAGAAGTACAGGAAATACCCATGGTGGACAATAGGCCTAGGTACACCTCGATCATCCCTGGCTGTCCAACCTCTTTTTGAACACCTTCAGTGATGGAGAGCCCACAATTTCCCTAGGCATCTATTCCACTGCCTCTCTATTCTCACAACAAAGACATTTTTTGAATTTCCAATCTAAATTTCCTTTTGCTGCAACCTCAAGCCATTCCTCCTCTCTGCAGCAAGAGAGAAAAGGTGCTTTCCCTCTTCTTTATGGCAGCCCCTCAGGTATTTAGAAGGATAGCGTCTTATCAAAATAGCATGTATATAATAAAATCAAGTACAATCACCTGTGTTATAACATCTAGATAATTAAAAATATCTCATTTATGTTCGTTTGTCCTGGAGTTGCTCAGCTTGGTCCACGATAATAGACCCTATGTATAACAAACCATGACGACAGACTAGTCCCAATCACTTTGGATTCTGGTTGTTATCCATTCCCTTCACTCTGGTGCCCATGCACTGTCCCAGTCCTGGAGCATCTAGTTTGCTGGCATGCCAAGAAAATTCAGATTTGTACATAAAAGCATTTTCCCATTTGAATCCCAAAAACGTTGTGCAAGACTCACCACAATAGGAGGCTAAAGTTAGTTTGCCAAGTCCAATGTATTTCAAAGTATGGAGCTCTCCCTGCCTCCGGCTGAGGGCAGTGGGACTGTCAAATAGACCAATAAATAACAAGGAATGGCTTAAAGCAGCAGCCAGCAAAGGGGCAGCCTCTTGAGTTGTACAGCACAGCCAGTGGGCACTTTTAAGGGGAATATAGAGTGGAGGGAACAAAAGGGCTCCTGCCTGAGCCAGGCCACTTGCCACCATCCAGAGCACTGCACACTGGTGCTCAGTCTGGCCAGGCAAGATGAGGGCAGCTGAGATCAACCTGTCCTATGAAAGTTAAGGACAACCATTGGGTTCCCATCATGGGAGAAGGCTGTGACCCAGGTGCAGTGTTTGGAGGGGGCTATAAACAAGTTACAGAAGGATATGAAAGATTGTGGAGAAAGCTGTCGTAGTACCTAGTTTCTCTCCAACTATTGCTAACTCCAGGCTCTCTCTTTTTCATTGCCACGTGCTCTTAGCAAGGATGAGGCGACTACGGCGGTGGATAGGTTCTCTCCTCTGGAGATTCTGCAGCTGTCTGCTCTGCTGGAAGACTGCCTCGATCAGCTTTCTATTCTCGGATATATCTTGCCAAGGTCCTATGAGGGCAGGACAGAAATCATCCATGTATGTGCCTCTGTTTTGTGTTCCTCTTATTTGTTCTTCTTGCTTTGATTTTACTCTATCACTTTTGGGTGAGGGGACACGATGGAAATGCCTCATCCTGTTCAGATGAGGCTTGATTTTAATATCGATATCCTGGGCCCAGTGAGGTGCCCTTCGGGGAATCTGGATCTCACATGGCGCTGCACAACGTTGATAAGGTCCCTCTGCCACAGGGCATAGACTTTCGCAAAACCAGTCAGCATACAAAGGATAAGATCTGGACATGCAACACCTAATTACCGATGTAATTTAGTTTGCTTTCATCCACTGAATCCAGAGTAGACATGAAAACCAGTTATCCTAGTTATATTGTAGCTGCCACAATAGGCAGCACTGCAATAGGTAGCAAGAAACACGAGAGCCCATTTGCACTGAAGGCAGGCAAGGTTCTTTGGGCAGATGTGATATATTTTATTAGACCAACTAAATAGTTGGAAAAATTGCTCTTTGCAAGCTTTTGGGCACAAACACCCTTCTTCAGGCATTGGGAGACTTGCACTGAATAAACTTACCGTGGGATAACCATGGACACATGATACGTAACACCAAGGCGTTTCTGCTGCTTTTCTTCGTCACACATAATCCTGCACTGGATGCTAGGAAGTTACACCCATGCAGGAGTTTCTTCCCTGTCTGTTCTTGGCCATGCTGGTATAATTGTGTCCTGTGCCCAAATAAAGGCAGAATTTTCAAAAGTACCCCACATGGCTGTGATTCTCTCCCTGTGTTAGTAAATGGTAAAAATCCCTTGACTTCAGGAGGAGGGTTAGACCAGCACTGAACACTTACCCTAGATGGATTGTTTGGTTGCCATTATTTGGCTGATTTCTAACAGGCATCACAGAGAAGCGGGTTTGAAGGGAAACAGGAAGAACAGGGCAGAACCCTTTCCACTCAACGAGGGGCTTCATACACTGGACGTTCCCTGAAGGCGTGGACATGCTGATGGAGATGCTGATGGTTGGAGCTGCTAGAGTGGAGAGCAAGGCTAAGGGATAGAGGGATAGTCTTGAGAGGCAGAAGGGTTTTCTTTCTACCATCATATATTCTTAATGTTTCCAACGAGAATCAAGAATCTTACCTCTTAAGCAAGGCAGCAGCCAATTTCCAGGCTTAACACAGGTCATGCTGCACGGGACACTTCGCACATTTTATTTAGAGCACAGTAAGCATCGCCACGCTGTATTAAAAGTTGGCGTTTTGAGCAGTTGCGTGGCCATGGTCACTACAATCCCTAACGCAGTCTCTCGTGAACAGCTCACTAATTGTCAGTCCTAGCTCAGCACTGCACCAGTCTTCAACAGGCTCCAGTGCAGTGCTGGGGCTGGAACTGGCAGCAGAGGCTTGGTACAGCAGAGGGGTCCCTGGCACACGTCATGGCTGGGTCAGGACTGCATACAGCTCGCACCGTCTCATTGGAGCAGTCCAATGATAGCTGTACACATGTTACTTAATACAATCTGGAGATTGTCTTCCCGTGAAAAGGTGCAAATTTGCTACATTATGAGGTCAGGTATCCAGATTGGTCTAGAAGCAAAAGGAATCAGGACTCGTAGTAGAGATGATAGCCTTTATTCAACCAACTAGATTTTTGCAATTAAAGACTTTTTTTTGCACAAAACTAGCTGGTCTAATAAAAGATATCACCTCTACCACGAGTCCCGATTCCTACATTACGATGGCACTTAGCATGCGTCTTACTGCTTGGATGCACAGCCGCTCATGTTTTAAGTGCAGTTAACATGTCCTAAGTGTAACACACAACAAGATCTCAACTCTGAAACTTTCTCTGTGTGCCAAATGAGCTGGAAAAATCTGAACCATTATGGGTGAGGTGGGAATATATTACTGGCAGCAGGCTTATCTGGTCCAATGCTGAACAGAGAATGCCAGAGGAAAGCTAAAATAAAATGAAATTCATGTGTTCCACCAGTTCTTTCTCTGCCACCCTGTATTTTCAAAAATCCCCTACAAAGTTGCCAAGAAGACAACCCTCAATCTTACATCCAAGCTGAATTCAAAGCCTGAATAAGGCTTGAGCCGTGCAGTAGAGGGCACTGCTTTCCTGAAAAGTAACCAGCAAACAAGTCAAACAATTTTAGAATTTCATAAAAAAGTAGGGCTGGAAGGGACCTTGAGAGGTCATCTAGACCAGTGGTTTTCAACCTTTTTTTCATTTGTGGACCCCTAACAATTTTTAAATAAAGGTGCAGACCCCTTTGGAAATTTCAGATGGAGGCGTGGACCCCTCTGAATTGTCAGTGTGGGTACTCACATACTTTGGATTGATCATCGTCACCTTAGACATGATCTATGGATGCCATGGGGTCCGCGACACAGGTTGAAAACCACCGATCTAGTCCAACCTCCTGCTGGAGGTAGGATCACCCCTGCCTAGCAAAACTACACAGTCAACCCTGATGCAACACAAGATATCACACCCGAACCTGCAACAGGTAAAACAGGGAAACCACAGCAGCCAATGTCTGGCTGCTGCAAAGGTGGTTAAAAATATGCTCAAGAGGTCCCAGGTAGAGGGCCACATCCCCTGCTACAAATGAAGGCAACCCCCCACCCCACAGTCCATACCAGTCTGGCTGGGAGCTTGTAGACAGGGATTGTCATGGAATTTTGCATGGAAAATTTCTGATGTATTAGAAGCAAATTGTACCAGCACTTTTGTAAGGATTATGGGTTGGCTTCTGCCTCTGACCCAGACTCAGCTTGATAATGGCAGTGGAAATTATTCCTTTAAGCCCCTCCTGGAAACACACTTCTTCCCAGAGGCACCAAAACACAACATAGGAAAAAAAGTCAAATACACCAAAAAAAGGAGGAACCCACAAGCTACATGTGACTGTCAGTGCTGTCTCGTTTAGCTGCTGCTTCCCACCCCTGATTTTACATTTGCATGTCATCAGTTAAATTGCAAGGGACCTTATCTTCATAGTTGTCTGCAAAATACCCAGAACACTACTGGAGCCATATAAATCAAGCATACCAGCGGCAGTTTCAGTAACCGCAGCACTGTCTGATAATCCATTAGCTTTCCTCATCAGGATAATTGTGGCCTTCAGAAGAATGGAGAATTTCCAGTAGTTGAATTTTTAGTGCAGGTGCCTCGTACACTGGGCAGCTGCCAAGAAGCTAAGCAAAGGGCAGCAGCACAGCTTGCAAATACTCCACTCCTTGGGTGTTATTTGGTAATTCTGGAGGTTTAAATCCCACCTAATTATTTCCAGCAGGGCTGCTCAGCATCCAGTCTACAGGGCTTCCCCTGGGTCTGGAAATTTGGCAGTCGGGGAGCAGTAGCAACATTCGTTGCCACCGCTTGCTGCCAGATTTCTGGACTGTGGGAAGCTATGTGAGCTGGATAACTTGCCCAATACTCAGGGTCAGGCTGGCATCTGGCTGGATCTGGGCACATGGGGTTGTTTTGGTGTTCTGGATCACACCCTCGGACTGACCCCAGGTGGCAGCTCTGCGCAGGATCTGGACCACAGACCAACCCCGCAACACTCAACCGGCCCACAGAGCTGGAAGGGTAGGCAGCACTGAGTTACAGCAATCCAGTTAACAGCCTGTCTTGAATTGTCCATCAAAGCCCCACCAGGAAGTCCATGAGTTCCTTTGCCAAGCTCATTCCTTCTGAAACACGGTCCGTTAAGAGAAGGAGTAGCAGCTCTTTTCATTTTGTTCTTTCTTATTTTTTATATTTTCACCTCCCTGCACTCATTTAATGCACACAAGTGATACACCTGTGCATGCAGGCGAACACATGCAGACATGCAACAGAGCAAAATGTGCCTGGAGATCTTCAGCTGGTTAGAAGTGTCATAGCTTAATGGGATCGCCATTGCTTTTGCTGGCACAGGAACTGCTCTCTCCCCGACCCTCCCTTTGGTTCCTCAGAACATAGGTGGACAAAAAATGTGCCTGTTTAGGTTGTTACCGCAGTAGCTGCTGGTATTTGGAGTCTCCCTTTTGGGTTCCTGTTGTGGTTCCTCCATCGCCTCCCCCTACAAAACAGCTGAACAAATAACCAATATCCATCTCTACTTCTCCAGTCGAGAAGGCAGCAAGCACATCACAGCATGGTTGCTATAGAAATGCTTAAATCCGGGAAGCTGTAGGTGCAGCTGCTGGCAACCCAGTGAGAAACGGCAGAGAGGGAGACCCTTTCTTGCCCTGCCAGCTTCATCTTAGTCCCAATCCTGAAAGGCCTTTGGCACATGCCTTGCTTTACCCATCGTGAATAATCTCATGGGCCCCGATGGGGCTTCACCCCAGGCTTAAAGTTAAACCAGGGGAATTGAATCAGGGCCCATACTGGCTACAGACTGCAGAGCTTCAATATCAACCACCTGCCTCCTTGGTGTGGAATTTAGTTCACCACTTGATTGCTGTTGGCCCAGTTCTTCCCAAGCTTATCATCAACTCAGCTTTGCTCTCTCCTGTTCCTTAACGTTGCTGAGTTTCCCATCCACAGCGCACCTAACATCTCTCTTGTTTCTTTTCTAGATGGATAGCCAGGAAGTCAGTAAAATCGTCAAGACCCAGAAGGAGCTGGGGATGAAGTATGAAGAACTTGTGTCGGCCATGCCAGAGAAGGGCACAGGAATTCCCTCTGAGAAAGCCAAGATCAATCAGCTGAGGAAGCAACTGCAAGAGACACGTGGAGACCTCCAACAGGCCAACTTTTATTTTAACAGTGCTGCAAAGCAGAGCGTTCTGTCCTCAGACAACATCCGAAAAATCCTGGAGGATATGTGAGTGAAGAGCTGTTCTAATTAAAGCACCACAATGTCTCATGTATCAGTGTCCCTCTGCTTAAAAATGGCGATGAGGTGCTTGAACTAAAGCTCGTTCAATGAGCTTTGGTTCAAGCACCCCCGCCACCATTTTTAAGCTCAGGGACTCTATTAGAAGACATGAAGGAAGCTGCTGGAATGCTGTAATTACCACGCTCCACATGCTGGTCAATGGTAAGCTTTCCAGGCCAGGATCGTAGCTTGGTAAAAGTCAGTACAGGACCTAACACAGTGGATTTCCCTGATGGCCCAAAACTTTTGCAGCAACTGCAATATCAGTACGAACTGATAACAGCTCGACTACATTTAATCTTTTAGGGCACCATAATATGAAATACTCCAGGTGTGCGAATGGGAATTACATGGTAGCCATAACCTTGGATTTGGCTTAGTAAAAGGATCTGAATAAAACAGAAGCAGGGCATGGCATCACCATAGCTTTTTAGCAACAAAGAGGAGTGGGGCCTATATAGCTGAGCCAGACAGCAAAATGGCAGAAAATAAGGTCTTTCTCTTTGTTCTCGTCGGCAGGCAGTATGCCAGCCAGGTGATTGCGGAGACCTTGCTGGAGATAGAGACTTCAGGAACGTTTCAGAGCCTGCTACGAGCTGTGCAGAGAGAGAAGGAGAAGAAGAATAACTTACACAACCTCATCATGAGGTTAGGGCTACGGGAAGCACCTTCACAGCACCGTTCCCTGGGGGGGAAGGGACTTCTGCCCCTCTGGGCATGGCCTGACAGTACAGAAGAGCATGGCTTCCCCATGCGAGTCTCTCTAGGTGCATTACTATCATTCATCACAGAAACATGTCAGGGGAGTGCATTGCTGGGCCTGACATTTGTCTGCAGTGGGAATTTGTCCAGGTTTGAGCCTCGGGAGGTCAGCTGGGCTAGTCTAACCCCTCCAGGCCTTTGGTTTGTCCAGACACACTGGAGTGTGCTGGCTGCAGCGGCCCACTTATGACTTCCCAATTTTGGGACTCTCTGGCTCCTGGGGAAGTTAGAGCAGCAAAGAACCTGTTCTTTCTTCTCCTGCAAGCCCCAGGCCTATAGACAACCTTGCAGCAGTGAAAGATGAGGCGTAGTGCTTCTTCTGGTCCTTCTAGCCCTCGCCCCCGCCACGTCCACTCCTTCCCTTCCCATGTTACAAGCGCTCTTCTGCATCCAGCCTGCACAGAACGAGTTTGCTGCAGCTCCAGGTGCAGAGCTCTGACTCTGGGGCTCCAGCTTCAGTACTAGATAGAGACATGACAAGCAGTTCCTGTGCCCTAGGCAGATAGCAGTGACTCCTTCCATAGACCCCATCACAATAGGCCCCTGGGGCGGGCACCCCCATTGCCTGCCCATAGTTACACTACTGGTGTGGGAGGGCTGGGTGTGGCAGCCATCACAGAAGGGGGAAGGTCCCACCAAGGGGGAATCTTCTGCCGTTCCACAGCCCCTTTCCTCCAAGTGCTACCAAGCTGCCTCCAAGCTAGCACCTCCCAGAGCGTAGACCAGTGGTCACCAAGCAGTAGATCTTGATCCACCGGTAGATCTCGGAGCCTCTTGCGGTAGATCTCAGAGTGTCTTGGAGTTGATCTAAGCCTGGGGTGGGGGGCTGAGTGCCTGCGTGCATGCACACGTGCACCCTAGCCCAGCAGCTCAGTCCATTGGGGAGGGATGGGGCTAGATTGAGGCCCCTGCGGTGAGGGACAGTGCCGCAGAGGCAGGAGCAGGGGTAAGCTGAGTGGGGCCCCGGCCAGATGGGACTTACCTGATGGGGAGGCGCACCCCCAAATAATTTTTTCTCTCTCTGCCTCAGTCTGCCCTCCCTTTCCCTCCCCACAGACTTACCTGCTGGGCCAGGGGGGTTGGGGGGTGGTGGCAGTGATGCATGGTAGATCTTGGTTGCTTTTAAAAGCCAAAGGTGATCTACTTAAAAAGGTTGGAGACCACTGGCATAGACAGCCCAACCTACATTTTGCATGGGTGAAGCTTACCTTGATTTCAAGCAAAGCTGAGTGCTTCAACGGCATATCACAGCTTGACTTCTCCACCCTAGGGACTTGCTGTATAGCTGTAAGCGGGGCTGATCCCTGGGGTAGGCAGGATTTAGAGGGGAAGTGTATAATTTCGCCTGCTGCCCGAAACAGCTGTTCCATGTTTCAGAAATGGAGAGATCTCGTCTACTTACCGGTGCAGGGGACAGAGGGAGAAATGAATAGTGGGACTTGCCTGTGGCGTAACCAGCTAGTGCGTCACACTGAAAATGAATGGACGAATTACTGAATTTGAAAAGGGCACCTCACTTTATAGTCCACCCCATCACTTGTGTCTAATAATCACTGCTATAGGTGACTTCACCGCATACGCATGCTTTGGAGCGACGCTTCTGTGATTTTCAATAAAACTCGTCTGGTTTTAACAATCAACCCACGAGTCTAAAAGCAGCTTCAGCCTGCAGTAAGAATGGAATTCATTATTAGGACCTCCTAATTTATCACATTCACCCAGATGCTAACAGCCTGTATGAGACCATAAGCTCCTAGGGCAAGATCTTGTCATGCTAATTAATTTATCAAGTGCCATACACCATCATGGCACTGTACTGATAATAGATTATAAGCATAAATCCTTTGGGAAAAAAAATCAGGAATGAAACAGGCAAGGGAAATGTGAGCTCAAAAACCATTGGCCGTGGCAGACGTCCTATTCTTCTATTGTTCTCTGGTTTCTAAAGGTAGAGTAGAAAGCTTGAGGAAGTCTATTCAAAATCCCAGTCCATAACAATTCGGGGATAGATGAAAAGCTTCAAGAACTTTGTTTTCAAGGGTAAACGTTTTTGTAACTTGTGGTCTTTGTACGTACCCCTTACCGATTTGAAAATTTAAACAGACCTGTTTTTTGTATTTGCTTTTTTTTTTTTAATATGTAGATGGTTTTAAAGCTCACCCTTAAAAACAGACCTTCACATAAAACCTAAACTCTGTGTAATTTGCCAGTTAGGGCCAGGCATCTGGGCTGAAAACAGTAAAGTGCTTCCACCCTTTCAAGCATATAAACTGAGTCTCTCTCAAGTCCACATGGGTCCTGACGAGACGGTGGGTTTTTGCTTAATTCTCCCAATCAGAATTAGAACAAGAACGTCATATTGCTTCACTATGGATTTGTTAACCAAGTCATCTGTGCTGCAGTGGTATTCCAGCTCCTGCCTGTCAGATGTGTAGCCCCCCTGAAGCTTAAAATGGATAAAATAAATGCTTGTTCCCAGTGAGCCAGGGTACCAGAGAGGCGTGCAGAGCTGCCTGCCTACGGCATCGACTGTACGGGTCTCCGAGCAGGCAGGATAATCAGAGCAGTGTCCTGTAAGGTGTTCAATAGTGCAGAAGACAGCAGGAAATTCCCTTTCTAGATAAATAGTTAACCCTTATCTCTCTGGCTGCATCTAAGAGATTGTTTTTTTCCTCCTTTTCTTTTTCCTCTAGGGAGGAGAAAGGAAGGAAGGAGATGAAATCCCTCCAGAAGCAGCTGCAAGAAGTCAAGAAAGAAATGGAGTTAGAGCTTCAGGTGAGAGCACTTGAGACACGCCAAATGCCAGAGAGGAAGCGTGTTAACGAGCGTGCCCAGATTCAGATCTCCCATCCCTGGCAGCTCCCGAGTCCCTGGGAAAAGGATGCGAGTGCACATGTTACAAGGCCGGAAATTAATTTCTGGTACAAGTAGAAACAGAAGAGTGAGGGCAGATACAGCATCGCTGTGCTGGGTATTGAACAGTTGCTGATTAGTTTGCAAGCACTGACCAGGGCTGTATGGCTAGAAGCTCTGGGAGCGTGCAGTACAAAGACAAAGATCAGATGAGAATGCATGGGGGGACTTGGAGGGGCTGGTGATTGGGATGGGACTGACAGGGAGCAGTGTTTGAAGAACTGGGTGGGTTTCCAAGGAGTTCAGTGGAGATCGTGAAGCTGTGAGGAAGGGCTGTCCAGGCACAGGGGCTGCCATGGAAGAGAAAGCAAGATGGAAATGCAGTGATGAGGCTGACGTCACCGATGGGGTGAAGAGAACATGATAAGAAACAAGCAGACATGGGGCAGAAGCAGGGTCAAAGTGGGTCTCGAAGGCAAGAATCTGGTGATTGTTTCAGTAGGGGAGGAGGAGACGGCAGATAGATCCAAATAAAAGAGTGAAGCAGCGGAGTGGCTAAGTGGTCACGGTACTCTCGACAATGTAGCTGAGTCTGGAGGGAAGGATGCTGTAGTAGACAAGCTTGGAAATCAGTTGGCCATGGCCATGTTGAGGAAGAGCTACTTTTCCATTGAAGTTGCAGAAAACTGACTTAGTGACAGCATGGACGAGGAAGAGACATTGAAAATGCCACCATGATTGCAAGATTGGCTTGGTTATAGCCATATTTAAATCTGAAGAAAAGCAAAACCTCCAGAAGTAGCATCAGGGAGCAGAAAGACATGCTGGAGTGGGAAAGTACATTTCCCAGCATGGGAAGTGCTAGCAGAGGCACAGGGACAGATGAAGTTGGGTTGTGTAGGGGGAAGAAAAGGAGGACACCAGAGAAAGAACCAGGAATTCCCAAAGAGGAGGATGGTGGCAGCAATGCTGAAAGAAGCAAATAATTAGCAAAGCAGGAGGTGAAAAGGATAATTGGAGGAGCACAAAAGCTTGGCAAGACCATGAAGGGCGAGGATTTTCTAGAGGATTTCAATGTTTTCAGCTTGGCAGTGCAACTATAGGATTTTGAGGGCATAGTCAGGTCTGAAAAAGGGAGTTATGTGGCTTGGTCTATATTTATCTGCTACCACTGGAATTGGGACTGGAGCCTGTTTCTGGGCCTGAAGGGACAAAACAGAAGAGCCTAAAGCCTTCTGACCTGTCGACATGAGCTGGTTGTTTCAGTCAGCCTCAGGCAATGTGGCAGCTCCTGGAAGATTATAGTTTGCCTGTTCCCTTTTGCACAGTGTCCCAGCCAGTGCAGGTTTGGATGTCCTGCGGGGAATGGCAGGCACCACTCCGGGCACTTCCCCGGCCTAAGGGGTAGCCACTCCAAAACGCACGAGTAGAAAACCAGCTGCTCTTATCTGGATCCGGTGCCAAAGTCTGTGCTCACAAAGCCCAACATGTCTGCTCTGTTCTGTGCTTGTCATAGCTCCAAGCAGCAGCTGCCAGGCTCTTGGGACTTGCTTCCTTCTTGGCTTTATTAAACCTTTTGCAGTTACTGAGACGATCACCTCTCCTCCAACTTTGCCTTCTCTTCCTTTAGCACCTTCGCTATGTCGGCTCTTTGCTAGTTCTGGTATTTTTTCCGGCTTGAAATCCTCTTCCCAAGTTTCTTACTGATTTTGCCTTGGCTAACAAATTAAGACAGAACTGCTTTCACATCCTGCTTTCCTCCCAGTGCCAGAAATAACCTCAGCCATTATATCACCCATGGGAGAATCATTTCTATTCATTTCGCCGGGGGATTTCCAACAGGCAGCTTTACAGAGACTTGCATAATTTGGCACCTTTCCAACTAATTTAAAACATGTTGATTATGGAGCACATCGAGCAGTGACAATAGGAGGGTCTAACGACTAAAACCCATATGGCAGGCTCCATTCTCGGTTGTTGAAGGGGAAGAGAAAACAAAAGCGAGCAAATATCATCATGGAGCGAGGAAAACACATTCATTGCTCCAGGTGTAGCCCTTGGACGCGTTTGTTTGGAGCTGTTAACATGACACGAATTACGGTGTTGACAGTAACCCACCTCTGTTGTACTCCTTTGGTTTGCACACCACCGTCCTCGGCGATTTCAGCTCATTTCTAGCAATTACAGCACCTTAGCTGCAACGACTGCCGATGTTACATAGCAGCCTTCAAAAACAGCCGCTTGCTAAGTTTGCCATGTTTGAGTGGCAGTACTCTATCCAGATTATGCCCGTTAATTATTGAATGCCAAAGTAATGTACAGGTTATGCTTAATCACAACACATCAGGAAATATAAAGTGCCAGCTATGCCATTAGCCCAGGGGCTGTATGCATCGTGGAAGCTTTATGGTGCACATTATACAACAATTAGCAGAGGGTAGGTTGCACATGTTAACACAGCTTGCATCCACAGGTTTTATTTGGATGCATTCTAGATAGGCACTTATAACCCTTGTACGTGGGTCCTGCCATTGCGCGCTATGGAACATGACTCACATCTGTCACCCAGCCTTGCCCTGGGGGAGAAACGTGTGCGGTGGAGTGTTTTGTGGCGTTTTCTAAAGGTGCACGCACTGCTGCGGGCTGATGGCGGAGAAGGTAAAGTCATAGCAACGTGCCTGCATTTAGAGCAGAAGGTGGAAGGCTGGGGATAATACCCCTCCCTACAGTCCCAAGGGCTCTGTTGGACTGTTCCCTGCAATTGAAACTGCTTAGTCTTAACATGGTAGCAGTATTCATTTGGATTCAATCCCCCTTTTCTAAAAGGGATGGCAGATAATGAGAATTACCCAGCTCTCATGAGCTCTGCCGGCTTTGCTGTAGGAACTGGCCATTTCCTTAGACCTGCAAGGGTCTTTGCCAGAGCCGACCAGGCCACACTGGGGCCTTCTCAGTGACGGAACCTGGATGGCCTGAGCTGATTAAAGACAGTCCTCTGGGACGTGAGCCACCATCTGACCTGGCTGCATCTGCAGTTCATGTTGTCCTGGAACCTGCTTGGGTCTGCCACGCTATGGGTACAAATGGGTAGGGAGTGTACTGGTCCTACTGGCTGGCGGGAGTGTACTGGTCCTGCTGGCTGGCAGGCTCCATAGAGGGTTGGCTACTACTCTTCTGTTTGCCACCAGCTGTGCTCTAAGTGATGGTGGGTGGGCACTTAAACCAGCTATAAATCAAAATGCCTGGACCTGCAGGTCATCTCCTACTGAGTCAAGTCACGCAGTGCACGGCCCCGGACACCAGCGGGAGACAGATCCCCGACCTGACGTCTAGGAGCAGGGTGACTAAGACTTGCAGTGGCCTGGGGAGGTCCCGTCAGGCAGTGTCAGAGGTTTTGGCACCGTCCTCAGTCCGATGAGTGATTATTTTGGACATGTGCTCCATGAGCCTGCATCTTAGGTCTGGCAGCTTTGGAGCTGAAGTCATCCCAAATGAACAGCCCAGGGATTTATTCCACTCATTATGAAGCACACAGAGTTCCAGATGGACCCCGAGCTCTTATAAATCAAGATAAATATGTGTTGACCCAACCACCCTCCCACCCGCTTCCCCTCGCAAGCACTGCTCCGAGGCTGGCTCTCGCAGGCAGGAAGAGCCTCCCCGTTCACTACCAGCATCCCGGACACCAAGATCCTTTGCAGCACCGTGGGCTGGTCGTGGGCCAGGAACACAACACAATGTCCAAGGAACAGATACAGGAGAAATGGCAGTTCAGCCCATCTCAGCTGAACCCCTTGGCTTCAGACTATTTTCTGGGTTTATAGTAGAGCATTAAGGAAGAAGCCACGTAGGTCACTGTCTCACCCTACATCCATCCTCAGGGTCCCTGTGCAGCTTTGCTATCCCATCCCATCTGTCTGCAAGCTGCATTTTTCCACTAGAGCACCCACCACCTCCCTCACTCACTCCTGAATCCCTTGCGACACCGGAGGGCAGCGTGGGTGAGGCAGCCATGCCACCAGCTCCAGGGTCTGTCTGCTGGGAGCATCAGAACTGCCACCGACTGGGGCACAGCATCTTGCCTGGTCTCCTGCAGCACATGGGGGCAGGGAGCAGAGGCTGGAAGGGAGAGCGACCTGGGGCTGAGCAGGGTTTTCTCCCCTGTTCCTCTCTCCCTTGCAGCCTCCAGCACCGAAGGTCCGATTCAGAGGCCATGCCCCTCGCTCCCGTGCTCAATAGTGACCGATGCCCCTTTCCTCCAGGCACGTGTCCAACCCCTTGGTGACTGGCTGAACTGTCAGCTCCCACCACATCTGGTGGCAACGAGTCCCACGCTGTTAATGCCACGTGGCATGAAAAAGAACAGCCTTTGTTAGCTTTAAACTTACCACCTACTTGTTTCATGCTGTGACCCCTCCTCCTTGTGTTGTGAGGGACGGTCAAGAATAAAAGCCTCTTGACTTTCCCTTCACCATTTAGTATTTTGCAAACCCTTCTCATGTCCCCCCCTCAGCCTCTCTTTTCTAAATGGGATATGCCTAGTCTCTCCCCATCCTAACTCCCCCTCCCCTCCGTTATTTCATACCAAAGGAAGCCGAAGAAGGAAAAAAAACAAGCCTAATGGGGCATAAATAGGTCACAGCTCCACTCATTTGAAAGCAGTTTGTCTGGAGTCATATGACCATTTGGGTGGTTAACTGATATTTGGGCTTGGAAAGCTTGAAAAAATGTGGACGCAGGACTTTCCAACCCACAAAAACATCCTCCTCCAGGCACCTCCGTTGTCCCGAGCCTTTATAAACACAGCCTGCTCTCCCCTAAATATATCCAATGGGACATAACGTTGTTGGGGAGGGGAAGGATTTTCCCTTTGACTGTTCCAAGCTCTTCTTAAAAGGAAACCTTTCAAATGACTCAGGCGGCGCTGGCTTTTCAGCACAGTGCTATTGAACCGGCTTTTCTCCTGTGGCATGTTTCCATGTTGACACGGCTGGGGAATGCGATGGTGCTGGAGAGACAAGATCTATGTCTTTCTGTGAGCTTCACACCATTTCAGTCCCGGCGCGCCGGCTTTTCATCGCCAGCCGCAAGCTTTAAGCTGAATAATGTCAAACCCGCTGCAACGTGACAGCGAACGAACAGGAAGGCCCTGATGGTGTAATTAAAGGCACGTGGCCCGAGGAGTAAAACCAGATGCATTCGATTTGGTCTCGCATAATTGCAGCCTGGGCTCCGCGGCCTTTCCGTTCTTTGCATGGAGCCTCACGCTTTTCACATCGCAGAGACTTCTTCCGAGTTACCGCCCTGGATTTCTCATTCCTAGCTGAGAAACAAAGTCAAAGAAACTCCACAAAAGTAGGCTGATGGAGTCAGCCCGTCCCTTCGCTTCCTTCCAGGGGCGTCCACGTGTCTTGTACCACGCTCAGAGACACGGCCCAGGGAGCTCTGGGGAAGGACTCGCTGCTGGAAAGCTCAGCTCTCCACTGTGTGTAAAAGCAAGCAGGGAAGGGCTGGTGGCTCGCGGACTGCGTGGCTGGTGCTTGGCACCCAAACTCACGCAGGCCGCACACCTTTGTGACACAATCTGTGCTGTGAGCACAGTAAGATTTCCAGAGCGAGCACTGCTTCCAACCCGCACGGGCCCACGGGGGCAGAGCAAGGTTCAGTTTTCTCCTGGTCTTATGTTTGCTTTGTAGGTGTCTACAGAGTGAGAAACGTTGTCACCCAAGGGACCCAACACGCCTTGCAAACTACAGCAATAAACCCTCAGTCCTGTGGGACGGTGGCTTCATCCCCTTGACGCAGATGGGCAAAGAGAGGCATAGAGGCTGGGGCGGACCCAAGCCTGCGCAGACACAGACCCCAACACCAGCACTTATTTCATCACAGGACTGAGTTTAAATCACTGAAGTCAAGGGATGGCTTCCTGCCTGTCGTCTGGCACGTGCTCAATTAGCTTTCTGAATCGGGGCCACAGAGGCCTCCACTCTTTCTCCAACCTCTAGCTCCTTCCAGTCACTGCCAGGTACAGGGTTGATCACAGATCAGGCTTCCCTTTGAAGATCAGGCTGAACACAACCCGATAATTTATTTTGATGTATTTTGTGCCGCGTGTGGAATGGCAGACGTGAGGTCGGCACACAGTAGCAGGCTCCAGAAACTTGGGAGCTGGCTTAGACCCCACAGTTCTTGATCTTGTCCTCAGAACCGCACCGAGATGATCGCCTACCTCAAAGACCAGCTTCAAGAGATGAAGGCCAAAACAGACATGGAGAGCCGCTACATAAATAAGAACACGGAGCTCCAGGTCTTCCAGACCCAGAAGAAATGCGGCGATGTGGAGAACGACCTGTACAGTGAGATCGAGGTAAGTGCTCCCCTTCGGTTGGTCCATAGAGCACCTCCAGCTAGTCAGGAAGGAGCCGGCCAAGCGGGGCCTGCCTGACCTTGACGTTCAGCCACCGGAGAGCCAAGAGGCATTTTGCAGCGCAGTGGAAATGCCCCCTCCCTCTGACCGGACCCTGTGCTTCCCGGAGCAGAGTGCAGCTTTTCCAGCTGGGATCCTGCCGAAACCGCTCGGGAAAAGGATTCCCCACGCTGATTATATGCACGGGGTCCTGAACCTTGTTTCCTAGGGCACCAGTGCAAGCCTGTGGCTGGTTTGGAGGAGAGGGGTCCTGCTGCGATGCGCTCCACCCCTCCACCACAGCATGACAGCCCCCTGCTCCCACCCTTCATCACAATGAATCCCTTCACCTCTAGATCCAGGGAAGCCCTACACCACTTCTCCATACCCATGGCAGGGCCATCCCTCCACACCCACTGCCACCTCACCCTGGGAAGGCCACCAGCACGGGCTCTTTGGTACGTGGATACCACACATTCCTGTAGCCCCGTTGGCTTCTTGCTGGGAAACAAAACCCGTCCCCATCAGTCATGTGCACGGGGAAAGACCTCTCGTTCACCGCAATCAGGAGTTTGTCATCGGCTCTGCTTGGCTCTTGGCACCGTGTGCCCGTGCGCCTAGAGAGCCGCCGACCTGTTCGGTCTGGGTTGATCGCAGATGCTGAGGACCAAAACCGACGAGGAGGTCAGAACCCACATGGAAATTGAAAACTTCCTCAAGCAGCAGCAGATGGTGAGTGATTGAAATGATTGTAATTAGCCCTTAAAGCCACAGCTTAGACATGTCAGATCAGCCGATTCCCATGGCAGCAATTAGTGCCCAAAGAAACGCAGCTCGGCCCCATCTAGCCTTCTGGCAGCTTCAAGGCTGCTGCTGTTTTGCAAATACAACATTACTGGTGTGTGACTGTAGCAGAGCACATCTTGCCCGTAAGAGATCATTAACGCAGGTGACTTGGATTTTGGATTGTTGTAAATTTGCAGAAATGTCCCCAGATCAGAGTTCGTGGCAGTTTTGTCTGTCTGAATGGGATGGACCCTCCCGCCCCCATCACAAGAGGTTTGGATAATTGGGCTTCCGCTTCCAGTAAAGCGCTTCCCTTGCAAACAGCACAGCCACAGAGCGAGGTCCAGATGCAGCGAGGTCCAGGGCAGTAAATCCAGGTGACAGCTTCACAGGCCCGGGGGCTGCCAGGGGAAGCTGGGCACAGAATAGGCAAGGAAGGAAACTACAAATCTACGTCACTTGATTTGTGCTTCCTCCTGGTCTGTCTGTTAAGAAGAACCGCACCCCGCAGAGAGGATAACGGGCAATTAGCAGTAACTGCCAGGTGGGCTGCATGTACCTGTCGCATCCACGTGTCATTGTGGAGTCAGGAATAAAGTTTCCCACCGTTGAAAGGGTCTTTCTTGCAACTAAAAGCCCATTGCCTTCAAATCCCATTAATAAGGTTAGTGTCTCCCATGTAACCTATTTAGAAAGACAGACACGGGGGGCTGAACTAGATGCGACCTCCGGAGGTCCCTTCCAGCCCCACTTCTCCACAATTCACTGATCACAGCAGGACATACAACATCAGTGTGTAAAGCAGGGACTATTAGTCCCGTCAGGACACAAATCCATCCAAGGGCCCAGCTTAGTTCATGTCTTTGAACATTTTAGGAAAGGCAACGCTGCAGGAATGAACTCCCAATTCTCCGCCCCTTCAGGTTGGGGCACCGTCCGCAGGGGACCTAGCATTCGAGCATGCGATGGGTTGTCTGCGTAGAGACCTGCTGCCTTCATTCGCGGAGAAGCAGGGCCAAGGGGTTCAGTAGTCAGCAACGACACATTCAGAGCGACCAAATCATTTTGCCTGATGGCTCTCAGACATGTAGCTGGCTCTCTGACATGTAGTCAGCAGAAATGTTACAAGGGAAGGGACTGCCCAGTTGCAGGTGGGGACGTGTTTGGCCTCCCTAAGGCGGCAGAAGCTGAAGGCTCCTCGTTGAAGGAACTTCTGGGGACTCTGCTAGGTCGGGAATCCAGAGAGTTTAAAGCATCTAGCACCTCCCTCAGGTTACTTTTTCAGGCCAGCGATTGTGGTCATCGCCATGAAGCTTTATTGCAACTCTGAATGGAAGGAAGCGATCTGTGCGATTGCCCATGAGGGCGCCTGTCTACGAAACAGTCTGTGCCCTGCAACGTGATCCATGTCCTGAACTAGCCTGAACACCTCGTCCCCTGGGATCTCATCCCTGGAGGGCTCGGGGTATGCCCAGAAATTGGCTGCAAGGTCTAAAGAGGGTCACCTTTGTCACTGGGGATCTGGTGCCTCAGCTCTGCCCCCACAAAGGACGGGCTGTAGGGCACAGTCGTCAGGGTGAAGACGGGGTGGACGTTCTTCCGGGACCCGCGCCTGGGATGATGCCTGTGCGCAGGCAGTGGTTGCCAGACTGCCCATCCGCAAGGCCACAAGAAGTGGTCTGTAGTGGGCTTAAGCATCACACCAAGCCCCAGAGCCTTCACAGTGTTTCCAATCACGAGTCGGGTGAGCAGGACACATGGTGGTCCACAGGAGCTTTTCCGTGGCCCAGGAGCTTGGGAGCTGCTGCACTGAGGTTCACCACGTATTCAACGAGTGCAGGGGCGGGCAGTTATTTTGGGCAGAGGGACGCTTACTGAGTTTTGGCAAGCCATCAAGAGCCACATGACAGGCAGCCAGGGGCAGATAAATATTAATTTTCTAAGTTTCTAGGGGCCCTGCGGGCCAGATGGGATGGCCTGGCAGGCTGCACCTGGCCCACAAGCCACATTTTGCCCGCCCCTGGACTAGTGTCTAGTGGTTTTCCATTGTGCAGCGCCAAGAATGCAGGGCCCATATCCGCGCTCCCTCTACCCCCACCCCGTGGCTTGACTTGCAGAAGAGACCATCCTGCGGACGAGCAGGCCGCTGGCCGGTCCACGCTGGTCCTGGCGTCCCAGTCTTTGGAAGCCTTGGGACACGCAGAGGCATCCCTGTCTTGTGTAACTTGAGGCTGGATACAGATGCTGCATTTGTCCCGGGACAAGCTGTGCCTGTGTTTGTCCTGGAGCAGAAACATCCCGGGATTGCCTTATACACGCTACCTGCTGCTGGGAAGGATGATGTGAGTGGCTGAAAGCGCTGCCACGTTTCTGCCATTGATTCAATGATGTCATCCTGGGATAACGGTTCAGATGCACTCTGAGATGTCCTGGGACAAACTGTCAGCCCTTCCTATCCCCTGAACCTTTTCAGGGCTTGTCCCGGGACAGCGGACACCTGAACGACTGTGCTGCGTGGGACTAAAACGGTTTATCCCGGGAAAAATGCAACATCTGTTTGTAACCAAAGAGTGACGTCAGGGACAGCGCAGATGGCAAAGCTTCTGGTAGCCTGGGCCAACCTCATTCCTGCGTGTCCTGCCACCAGGCTAAGTGCCGGCTTGTCTCCCACACAGAAGCTGGAAGAGAAGCTGGAGTACTGGATGGAGAAGTACGAGAAGGACACAGAAGCCAAACAGCAGGAGCTAAACGCTCTGAAAACCTCCAAGGCCAACAATTTAGCGATGCTGCAGGACCTCGCCCGGCAGGTAAGACGTCAGCAAGCTGCTCGGAGAGTTTCACCGCCCGTTCTTCCCGCAGACTGGGCCCTGGATCCTTCCCCAGCCTCGCTCTCTCCAGTCAAGCCAGCAAGGGAAGAGCTGAGGTGCCCTGAAGGCGCTGGAGAGAGCAGGCAGGTGAATGCAGGGGACAGCCACGGGGCTGAACCTCTTGGTTGCTGTGGGACGTTGGCCAAGGAATACCACTTGTTAGTTTTCCATGGCTATTTTGGACCCAGGGTACCTGAAGGGTCTCTGTGAGGGGCAGGGACAGACCTAACCCCCGCACTTGTGCCTCACCCGGGGAGACACAAAATGCCTTGGCAGGAAGGGGGGGGTCACACGACATCCTCACGTGCTTGCACTGGGAACTACCAGCAGCCGGTGATGGGTAAAGATGAAGTCACTGCCGTCCAGGTGCTACTGGGGAGCTGGAGAACACAAGTCCCCTGTGCTGTGACCTCCCTCCTTCTCCCGCCCCATGCCCAGGAAACCCACAGCAGAGATAGTCCCCCCAGCAGGCCCCCAAGCATTTGTCACGTCTCCAGCGAGGCGGCTTCCTGCCCACCCCTGCTCCATGGGGCCACGCGAGATGCCCCCACTGCAGCCTGAGAGCAGAGGCTGGAGACCGTGCGGGCGAGGGGAGGCTTCCAGTTAAAGCAGTGGCTCTCAGGGCCTCAGGATGCCGAGCGTGGCGACAAGCCACATTGCACTACGGATCCGGGGAAGGCTGAACGTGGAGAACCCAGGGAGAAAGGCACGGTGATCTCCAGGCCAGCCCTGGGGAGCCCTTGACGCACCCGGTGCACTTCCACAGTGCCGCCTGTTCGAGCAAGTCATCCTGGAAGACCGGGTGGAGAAGGAGGCAGCCAGGCAGAAGATGGAGAGGGATGCCTTGGAGCTCAAGAGTGTCTTGAAGGTAAGAGGGGAAGTCGGTGCTCCCCATGCTGCGCCGTGAGGCCCCATCGGTCAGGAACCGCTGCGAAGGGCTCTGCTCTGAGGGGCTTCGCAGGACTGTGCTCCATCCGTTCCCCCATCTCCAGTAGAACTGCCACCTCGGTACCAGCTCTAGTGCGAGAGGGGACAAGAAAGGACTCCAAGGGAACGGGCTGCAGCTCCTAGGAGTCAGGCCAGGCCCTTGGTCCCTCAAGCTGTCTGCACAGCTTGGGCGATGCCACCAAGGGTTTTCAGCGTAGTCCCTGTGAATAAGCCATGCCGGGGAGTGCACTTATTGCCTCGGTGCCCAGGCCAGGCCCAAAGGAGTCCACGTGGCAACTGGGGGCAGTGGGTGCTTTAAAGCAGGTCCTGTGGAAACTGGTGGCAGTGAAGCCCCCCCTGCCCTCCCACTACCCCCATCCCCGGCCATGGGCCTGATAAACGACCCAGAGGCTTCCCACTTGCACACTCTTCCCTGGGCCCTGCTGAGGCTTTGCTCCAGGGAGCTCGCGTCTCCCGTGTGCATGGTTAAGCGGTAATTATTTGGGGAAAATGGGTGCATCCTCCTGGACACCCTGCGGGAGGGGAGACGGTCGCAATCTGGGCCTCTGCAGCTTGACGTGCAAAGCCCCGCCCTGCCGTTACCGTGTCATGAATGCACGTGCGATTGCACATCTAATTCCCACGTGAAGCTGCTGCAGCTCCACATGCAATGGCACGCACCCGAGGCCAGCGAGGCAGCGGAGCAGCCACACATGTGGGCACACCTGCATGGGCACAGACAGCCACACGCATGTGCACGCAGGCATGTGGGCAGCCATAACTCAGGCGCGCTGCTGCACACAAGTACGTGACAGCCTGGCTCTAGGCAGTGCATTACAAATAAGAGACTGTTTAAAGGTGACCTGGAAAACCGAAGCTAGAGCCCAACCCTGGTTTGCTTCCTCAAGATGGATAAAAAGGTGGGTTCGGCCAGTTCTATCACCAGGCACGTGGAGCACAGCCTGGCACTCGAATAGCACCCAGAGCTCTGGCGGTGCAGCGGCCCGTGGTCCCCAGCCCCAGCCTTGCAGGCCACGTGGCCCAGGAGACCCTCCCAGGCTGCTCGTGGCCCCAGGATGTGGCTCCCTGTGGTGATGGGAGGGCAGAGGAGAAGGCTGCCACGCTCGGTGCTCACTCTTGTTCACCCCAGTGACAGCAGGGACCCTGCTCCCAGCACTGGGAGCGGGACGTTCTCAAGGCCAGGCTGGGTTGGGTGCCAGCCAAGCCGGGTTGGGTGCCGGCCAAGCCAGGCACAGTCATTTGCTGCCAGGAGGACACGGGCATCAGGCAGGAAGCTGCTGACTGCAGGTGTTGAGGGACAGCACAGCGGGGCTGCTTCTAAGCCCAGGCAGGTGCCTCTGCAGTCAGCTGCTGGGGAGGGGCAGGCCCTGGGGCAGGGCTGGAGGGGTGAGGGCTCCCACAGCATCTCCTGCTCAGCACCCAGCTGGTGCTCAGCCTGAGCACACCTCCATGGAAAACCCCTACCCTGTTCATACCGTCCTGCGTACGTGTGTGCAGACAGTGCTGTGCGTGTGCGCAGAGTGCTGCGTATGTGCAGTGTTGAACATCTTGATGGCAAAAAGCTTCAAGAGCCACGGTTGTGGGCAGGGAAGTCTCTGCCTCCGAGTCTCAGACTAACCAGCTCCCCCTCCTCCCAGCTGCAGGCCTGGTGGAGGGGCACGATGGTGCGCCGGAGCCTGGGCCCCTACAAGGTCATCGTCAAGAAGGCACCGGAGGGGAAGGCGAAGGGCAAAGACAAAGGGAAAAAGGAGAAGGCCAGAGTGAAGAAGTGACAGCGACGTGGCCCCGCACCGGCTTTGGCTGCTGGTCCTGGAGGCCTCGGCTGAGATGGGAGAAAAGATTGCTGCTGTGCATGAGGAGGGAGAAATAAAGCATGGGCAGAGCTCAGTGCCGGGTTGGGTCGGGCTGTTGGGGGCAGCTTGTGTCCCTGGCAGAGGGGCCTGCGGCTGCTGCCCTGGGCGAGCAGGAGTTGCTGGCTGCCAGGCGGTTGGTGCCCGAGGGCGGTGGGAGCTGCGCCTGGGGGCTGAGGCGAGGACGTGCCGCTCAGTGCGCCTGTTGTTAAGCAAAGGCAGCCGGGCGGTCCCACGGGCAGCCGAGACGCGCGGATGTCCCAGCACTTGTGCATCAGGAAGTTCCCCCGGCTGCCCCCGCATCTGCACTAGCAGCAGTGCCTAGCTGTCAGCACCGCTGCAGCCAGTGCTGTTGGGGCAGGGGCAAGCAGTGCAGGAACCGCGTCCCCTCGCCTGGGAGAACTGAAAGTCTGTCCTTGCAGGGAAGGGCACGGCCCAGAGAAGCGGTGCCCAACAGCGGGCACGGCCATGGGGAGGAGAGGGAGGGAACGGGCCCCAGGCAGTGCCGTTTCCCAGACAGCTGCACCCCCCCGAGTGCAGCGGGGCCTGGGGAGGGGAGGCAGGGAGAGCGGGAAGTCCTCGCATCTCTGCACGCCAGGGCCTGAGCCAGAGGCGCATACCAACAGGCAGAGCGGGCTCTTCTCCTGGCAGGCCGCTGTCCGAGCACTTCGTAACTGTGCCCAGCAAAACCCTCCCAGGTGCAAGCAGCAAAGCTATAGCCCCAAGGGGCTGGAGCCTGCCTCAGCCAGGCGACAACTTGCTGCCCGCCCTCTCCCTGCTGCAGCGCGGGCAGAGATTACCCCTGCTCAGCGCACGTCTGCACCCCGGCTCCCGACTGCAGCAGGCGCTGCACGGCAGCTGCGGCCGTCGGGGCTGTAACAGCAACTTGCGCGTGCAGCTGGCGGAGCCGTTTCCTTGCAGGGCCAACGTTTTCCTTGCCCGGGCTGTGCTGACAGGTAGCCGTTCCTGGTGCAGTTGGAGCGAAATCACTTGAGATGCGCGTCATAGGGAGGTAGGGAAAAGTGCCCTTCTCCCTCCCCAAAATAACTGAGCGCAGAAGAGCAACACCAGCTGCCATCTGAGGCCTGGCGCAGACTGAATTCCCCCCGGGGTTGGTGCCTTCGAGCAGCGGAGGGATTAAAAGGACTGAAAAATGGTTTCTAAAGAGATGCTGTGCCGGCCTCTCCCATCCGGGTCCCCCTTCCTCAGCCAGGTGCGAGTGCCCTTGCGAAGGCAGTTGTCAGTGGATGCCCAGCACCGGGGTTATTCTGTCACCTTCCTTTCCAGGGCCAGGAGTCCAACTGGGCCTTCGAAGAGAAACCCACCGATACCAACCCCCAAAGCGCCTGCACGTTACAAGGAGTCGGAGAAGCTTTACAAAGCCCAGCTCGGGAGGAAGCCCCTGCTCCTGCCCTAACAAGAATGAAGGACATCTGGTCCCAGGGGTGGCCAATCTGTTGCTCTCCTCGGCTTTCGGGTCATCAAGAAGTAGAAGAGGAAGCTGGGGAACGCAAGGGGCCATGCGACCGAGCTGCTGGTTCAAAGGGAGATTTTTCTGCCCCTGCAATGAGCCACAACCTGTGCACCTCCAGCCCTTCCCTATGCCAGTTCCAGCTGCGAGTGCCTACCCAGCCCTGGGCGCCGTCATCAGCGCAGAGCCAACGGCGACCCGGCCTTTGACAATTTAAAGCCCTGCCCTGAGAGGCAGAGGAGTGAGACGGGGCATCACAAAGAGCAGCCAGCCTCACTGGCAACGGAGGTGCTGCAGCCCCCGTCCGGGTCTGGCTGGAGGAGGGCGGGAGGACGCCCAGGCATCCGTTCTGCATCCTCGCTGGGGAAACGGAGAGGTCACGAGCCTTTGGGAACAGCGCATTAGGGAGGCAAACGGAAGAGAAAAGGATGAAGGCCGAGGTGCCAGAGGAAGCCGTGTGCAATAGCCAGACGGAGACGATGGACAAGAGAGCGAGAGGGCCGCGAGGGCTGGTTGAGACGCGGGCTGGGCAGAGCCAAGCTGTGCTGGCGCACGATGCTGAGGCTCCCCTCAGCCTCCAGCTCAGGCACTGGAGTTGGAAGGGGAGCAGTGAGGAGCCGCTCGAATGAGCCCGAGAGGAAGGAGGGCACGTGAAGCCACGTGGCTCAAGGAGGCTGGCGAGGTCGAGCCTTTCCTGGCTGCAAACACCACGCCGTTGCCCGCAGCCCTCGAGCTGCGATGCTCGAAGAAAGAGTCGCTGCACGTGAGCTACTTTACGGCCCAGGAAAACGTGCTGGCTCTCTCTCAGCCAGCAGAAGCAAGCGCACGCCTGACCCGCCAGCAGCGAGCCACCCTTGACGCAAGGCAAGAGGAAATCTTTTGGTTCGTGGAGGTTTGAAAACTTTATTTCAATTTACCCAGGTTTTTCCGCTTTCCTTATTGACGTGCTGCAAGTGCATGCTCCTGGCAGCGGGCAGGCAATTTAAAATACACAATATTTAGACTTTATACTTAACAGTCTTAGACATTATGGAATGTATTTACAGACATACAAGTATAGGGTGGAGCTTAAAAAAACAACCCTTTCCTCTATTAATTACACGTTTACAAGGTTTTCAGAAGTAACAAAATTAGATCAGTTTGGAAAACCTCACAATATCTGTACAACGCTATTTCTTCTCCCCCTGCCCCATGTCCAAATTCAACGTAAAACCCTCTGCTTTGAAAATAAAATCCTTCAAAGAACCTCTCGAAGGGTGAACTGCTGGGCAGCGCCTCGCTGCTGGGAACAGAAACAGGGTGAGAGGCCGCTGAGGAGAGCCGCTGTCCCGGCTACTCCTTCCCCCCCTCCCAGGACAGAGGAATCGGAGCCGCTCTCATCTCGAGCCTGGCACCTCAACGCCGTCAAGGACCGCTACGTGCCACTTTCATTTCTGTCTCCTCGCACTGCGGAGCTGCGAGGTTTGGTGCCCGGCGGTAACCCGGGAGCTAACAGAAATGTACCAAATGCTTCAATGGATTTTTTTTTTTTTTTTTTTTGCCAACAGAAACGACCCAGAAAGGAAAGGCCATTGAGTCTTGCTTTAACGCAGAATAAAATTCCATCTGCCCTTGCTTTACACCACCCCTTGCACGGGATACAACAAAAATTGCACTTAGACATACCAAGGAGTCCTACCCCATTTCATCATGGAAGAGAACGGACGTGGGTTTTGGTATAGTGCGTTACACAAACCAGGCTTGGATTTTTGTCCTAAGCACCTGCCCAGGGTTTAGTGCTTGCCAGCGGGCCCACGCAAGGCCCAAGCGGTTAAGTGAACCGTTTTTGAAAACCGTAGGGGCATTAAAGCCTGACCAGGCCTACAAACAAAATTCAGCTGTACAGCTCCGCTCCCACATTGACCCATCCTTTGTGGCAGCGCCTGGTTTTCTAATACGCGGCGAGAAGAGGCCGTGTGTTGAAGACCAGACTCGGATCCAACCCTATCGCTTTCTAAGAGCTAACGTTAACGAAACGTTCAACTTCCACCAACCCGACTCTCGTTCCACTCGACTGTCCGCAGGTCCCAGAAGCTGCGCTGGAACAAACTACATGCTTTCACGTTCCCACATTTAAAGCTAACAGATTTCTTACAGTGGATAAATCTAAGTGACCTAAAGCAGGGTGTGATATTTAAACAGTGCACGTGACACACAATATCTAACACTGACATTCAGACGAGCCCAACACACCCTTTCAAAGCACGTCTGGTGTGCGACAGACGCGTCTGTGTTGATAGCAGTGAGTGGCAGAAATCTGTATCCTCCGTTCTGTACACAGTGGCAGACTTCAGTGAAAGGTCTCCATTTTTATCTACATGCTCCTTCAAGGCCCACCCCGTCCCCTGCAGCCTTCACCAGGACCAAGGGGCTGGGACAGGGAAGCTACAGCCCTTCCAAAGGGAGGCTCTGTCTATGGAGTCACTCGCCTCCTTTCTACATTGCAAGTCACTGATCTCACAGGATCCAAAGCAGGGGATGGCAACAGCTGTGCCAGTCTAGGTTTAAATATCCTTCACATTTCCCTAGATTTGTGCTCTGATCGGGGGGCGTCAACACCCACACGCTGTCCTGGGAAGCCAGTGAGGCAACTGCCACCACAAGGGACCTTGGGACAATTATGCAAACCAGGCGGGAGCGGGAAGGGGACCTGCAAATCAAAAGCAAAGAAGTCCAGCCAGGCCCAATGTTTCCATAATCGTAACAGTGCTGTTTCTGTCCCTCCCTTCCCTTCATTGACCCCAAATCCTTTCGGCTTTGCTGGGGCACTGAATCTACCCCGTAACAGGACATTGCAGACATCAGGAGCCTCCCGGGCAGGCCATGATAGCAGCACCGTGGCCTTCCGGGACACTTCGCGTGAGCCAGGGAGCATCAAGAGGATTTCATGGGGGAGAAATGCATTTTTACGAAGACGTGGTCCTGGCCTGGTGGGGACCCCAGGGCGCGGAGATCTGGGCTTTGCGCTCTAGGGCCCCTTTTACGCAGCAAAGCTGAGATTTGGTCTCTCTCACTCGCACGTTGGAATCGCTGCTTTGTGTGTGAGCAGCTATGCCAAGGTTTCTAGCCCTGCAGGAGCTTTATTGAAGGTGCTGGCAAACGCACGGACAGAAGCTCCCCTTCACAACACGTCGGTGCTTTGCTCGCACAGCCATTCCTCCCGGGTCTTTGTGGGGGCTGGCTGGTGCACGACTATTTCCCCATGGACTTCTACCGGTTGCTCGGAATAACTCTCTGCCCTGCAGCGAAAACAGGTTTGCGATCTGCGGCAGGAAAACGTTCAGTTGTTTTGGGCAGCAGGTCCGAGCCAAGGAGCCGGACTGGCAGAACCAAGCGAGTCTCTGATCCTGCGAGAGTCCCTACAGGTGTAGGACGAGTTCCCAGCTACAGATGGACTAACAACCGCTTAATGGATGTTAATGTGCTTAGCGCAGGTATTTGAGCAGTTTGGGCGTAGCATCTTCCCCTGCAGCGTGCGCTCTGTGTGGAGGGAACGAGCAGCATCTTCTCTGCTGGGGTGGCCGGGGAATCGCCTGCGTTTTTATGCTTGGGCCCTGGGGGGAAGCTGCAGGGAACAGCTCTAACCTGCGATCATTACGTCCAACGGTGTGTGGCAGCTCACCCCGCTGCAAACCTCCACGGGGACACTGCAATGGAAACGGCACCCCCCTCCCCACTTTGGAAACCGCTCGTGCTAGGAGCCCGGGAGTGTTTCAAGCCGCCCGTGCATCAAACACCCGCACGGTCAGCGTCAACACAGCTCCTAACAACCAGACATGTGAATTCCCACCCGCCTCCCCTCCCCACAACCAGCGTCCCTTCATAAGGGGTTAAAAAAAGGGGGGGGGGAGGGGAGGGGAAGGGGAGTAAAAAATGAAATGGAAACTGGTGCGATCTCCAAAAAAAGTGGAGAAATGAAACAAAACATTCCTGTCAGGAATTGGGGAAACTAACTTCCTTCTTAGAACAGAGCTCTGCGTGCGTGGACAACTGCATCAGCAGTGCCCTCTTCACCGTCTTCCGCTTAGCCAAGGGAAACCAAAAGGTCCTGGAGGTCTTTACACAGCAGACAAGTGGTGATGCTGCTGCTTGGGGGGCGCGAGCTCCAGAAGTGCCTGGACGGTCGCTGCTACCTGGGCCAAGCCCTTCTCTTCTAAAATATGCAGAGGCAAACATAATTGCTCCTGAATGGGGAAACAAACAAAGACAAAACAAAGAAAAGGGATGAAAACGATCAACCAAAAAAGGGAAGGAAAAAAAAAAAAAAAAAAGGCAAATTAAACCAGCAGGAGGAGACCGAAACGTGGAAGGTTACCGACTCGGATGAACAAACACAACCGTGGCTGGACGTAGCTCTTTACCTCCAGACCGTGACCGTGGTAAGAAATCCACAAACTCTGGGACAATCAGTTTATTTATTCAATCAGCACTCGCGGAAAACAGGTTACAAATCAGGAGACTTGTGGGGGGAGGCGGCGAGAGGAGGGGCAGCGGGCATCTGCCTCCTCCGCCATGCGAACTTAAGCGACATCACCTCGATGCTGGGGTGGAATCCACCTGGCGAGCACGATAAAATGCCGAGAGCACGACAGAAACCACGTTTACATTTCTGTACCGGACCAGGGCTGCGCGAGATACTTTTCCGTCCCAGATGTGGAAAAGCCAAGTCCCTTTTTTTGAGCCTTTAATCGAGTGGTATCAGTGCGTGGCTTGGAAACGCTGGAGGGAAGGCTGCAAAGCATCTGGGCGCTTGCAGCGGCAGGAGATGCACTGCACACAACAGACCCCCCCCCCCTTAAATGCTCCCAGCCCATACGTTTGCTCTGACCTCCACTCCGAGACAGCAGAAATCCCTGGGAACAGCAGAGCACGCAGGCTGTTGCATGCCAAAATAGGGCCTCGTCCGTCTGAAGGACTGGACTGCTTTGGATAGGGAGAAGGGTCAACAGTGCTGTACTATGGGACAGGCTACCGTGACAGAGAGGCAGTGTGAGGTGAAGCAAATATCCTCGCTGTATGCATACAAAGGGTCAGTCAAGCTCTCCACTACTGGCCTTGCGTGTTTACTACCAGCAGCATCAAAAAGTGTTCTTATTAAGAAACGGGAGGTTAAAATACAAAGTGCGGAGCGAGTTCCCAAGGCATCTATTCAGAACCGGGCTATTCAATGCAGGGCCTGACCCTGACCTTGACCCTCCCGAGCCTGCCACTGTCCCGGGCAAACTAGCGCTCCTGCCTGAGACCTCTTCATTTAAAAAAATGGGGCACCCCAAATTTGTCATCCCAGGAGGACCCCGAGAATTGATGCATGTTTATGAAGTCCTCACAGGCCAACCTGCCCTTCTGCACGGGCTGCTTGGGAGCCAAGTCCTCCAGAACAGGGGAGCGAGCGCAGGCCAGGCCTCTCGCACAGAGGGGATGAATACTGACACACGTACTCCCTCCCCGCATGCCTCACAGCAAGACGGATCCCCCGCCAGACCTGTTTTAACAAGCCGGCAGTGGCTACCGCGAGATCTGGAGGCAACAGCTCACGGGGAACGTCCCTGCGGCTCTCGCTGACTTCTTTTAGTTTTCACTTTATGTCTCGAAGGAACATAAAGAAGCAAGGGGACAGGCGTTGGAACGAATCCACACCACGGAGAGAGTTAGGACAGACAGAAGGGCTTAAAGCTGGAAGGCACCGTTAGTGTCAAACCCGAGCAGTTTTCATCACAGTGTTGATTAAGAGAAGTTAGCGTAGGCAACTGAGTTAAATTTTAGTCCGTACCAGCAAAGAGTGCAAAAATAGCTGCAACGGGGATTTGTTTTTGTTTGAATCAGCTGTAACCCTGACTTCTGAGGAAGGACAGCGAGCCAGGTCCTCGGGCAGCGCTCTCGGATAGCAACGCCGTACGTCAGCCGCAGCGTTGTCAGGAAACAAGGCAAGCAACTTCCCCCTCGCTCCCGCTGGTCTTATGTAACCCTGTTCTAGTGGGAGCTCAGCGACCCGGCCTGTCTGCTGAGCAGCTCTTTCACTGGTAACTGCAGCAACTGGGCTCCCGCTGCTACCGCAATAACACCGCTCAAATCCCAGCGCCAGTGAAAGAGCGGCTGGGCAGACCTCTCAGGACGAAGAGGAATTTGTGGACAGACACTGAGAAGAGCCACGTGGACTTGCCACTTACCTGTGACCGAGTCGGCCCTGAGTTTGGACATCGCGCTCCGAGGAGATGTGGCCTCTCGCACGCGGCTGCTCGGCTCTAGGGGCTCCCTGAGAAACGCATAAAAGCACCAGAAAGCAGCGGGGGCTGCCCGGTGGAAGACTACGTGAGCTCTGCGAGCGGCGAGCCTGATGCCCGGGATGCCACGGGGCAAAGTCCCTGGGCAGGAAGGAGCGCGCTACAGGACAGTCTGGACTCCAGCAGCTGCTGAAGACGTCTGGTTAGCCTTTTTTATTTTTTTTTAAATCCAGTCCGACACAGGGCAGGGTGTCGGACTGGATTTAACACACTGCCCGTCTGGTGCCAAGCCTATTTTCCCCAGGGCATCTCCTGTACAGGCCCCCAGGCCTGATGGAGCCGAGAAGCAAGCTGAAGCAACTCAAGGTTTGCTGACGCTTCACTGGTGCTTCCAACTCCCACTCAGAGACTCAAATATGGGAAACCCACTCTTCTAGGGAAGGGGAGGGGGGAAATCCTGAGGACACAAAACCTAGAGCACTCCTGATAAAAGCACCAGGCCACATCTCCTGAGATTGCGAGATCAGGGCAGGAACGTCGACATTTGAAGAAAACAGAATGCATGTTATACATCACTTTCCATCAGGGAGGCTCAAAACACTTGACAGGTGTGGGGAGCACTCCCATTTTGCAGACGGGGAAACCGAGGCACAAAGCGGAGATGTGCTTTTCCCCACTATCACACAGCTAGTTGATAGGGCTGTGACTAGCACCCAGGTGTCGCGACCCAGTCCCCTGCTCTGCCCGGCGGAGGATAGTTCCTACCACACAGCAAATACAAACTGGAAACGGTGTCGGGGATGGTCACCTGGCCGTGCCGGAGAGCTTATACATTGTACATGTCCCATCCAATCGGGGGAGCAGAGGGAATGCACTTATACACATAGTTCTTGCCGAAAACAAAAGCCGTTACCAAGCCCTGGAGCGACGCGGCGCCAGCAGCACCACCGGCCTCCAGCTAGAGGAAAAAGACCCAGCGATAGAACATACAGAGCGTTAGCATGAGAGTGCAGTAAAACGCCACAAAGCCCCAGAGCTGGACGGAAAGGGAGACAAGAGCGGATTCTTCTGACTTTGTCCCCAGGGAAAGCAGCGTTTCAACTGTCCTTTTAACGCTGAGATTTAACTGCAGAATGTCAGAAGGGGAACAAAGATTGTCCTGTCCAGGGTGTGAGAGCAGGAAGGGAAAACAGACAGAGAAAAAAAAAAAAAAGAAGAGGTCAGTTGGTTAGTTGTACAAACATCCACAAAGCAGACAGTCATCAGACATCTCAGATATACCCAACGAACACGAGGAGCAAGGTACAGCTGGCTACTTATAAAGGAAGGACCTGAACCAATTCTGCTCAGAAAACCCCTCTCTGTACGGATTTTTATGCCTGGGGATCTGGCAGCCCAGCTCGCTCCCAGAAGTGATGATCACATCTATTTCAAGAGAACAGGGGGCACTTGGCCTCAGTCCTGGGGCAAACCAATCCCACCTTGGAAGTAAGAAATAAACTGGAGAAGACTTTTTTAAACTGCCGCAAGCTCCTAGTGAGGCTTCCAGTCCTAAACAATTAACACCTGCTTAATTGGCGTCATTCTTCTTGGCACAGGCAGGCAGCACGGACCTGCTGCTGATCTCTGGATGCCATACCCTGCAGAGATACCCAATACTTGATCGCAGGGCTTCTGCGGTCTAAAACTATCGGCATTTCTGGACCTCTCACCGACCTTCAAGAAGCAGCTGCTGCGAACAAGGAGGGGCAGGGGCGTATATAGCACATCACAGTGCCCAGCTCGGTTTCTTTTCATCCAAAGCCACCACAGCATGGCATCTGACAGAATTACTCTACACCAAAAGCCCGGCTCTACGCAAGAGCTTGCCTTTACAGCGTAATGGCCAGTAACGAACTTGCTGTCTTAAAAGGCAAATATTTCTGCACCGGCCCACCCTCTGAGGCAGCCCCGTGTTTCTGTCATCTCAAAATTAAGTGAGAGGACACACGTGCAGGCATCTTTTCACTTACAATACAGCAGAATGCCCTTCTTTGGGAGGACATGCCCTCTTCTCACCTCAGTCCCATGGGAAGAGCTGGGAAGGGGGTACGTGCAGTGGTCAGGGAGGGAGCCCATTAGTAAAGAAACCCAGAGACCTCCTCCTTCAGGAGCACTCATCTGAGCTCAGTGCAGAAGAAATGAGAGCACAGGCAGATGCGAGGTGATTCAGCCCGATTTGCTTCTCTGAATTTCATGTAACCCAGACTTAGCAAAGCACACCTGAGGCAGCAGGGGAGCGCAGCGGCTATATTTCACTTGCTCTATCTCCCAAACTCCACAAAACACACAGTCGCTTGGAGGTCAACAAGGTGCGAGATCCTGAACTGCTTCTGGACACCCAGGTAAGGCGGCACTTCAGAACAACACGCCACTGATATCCCACCAAGCCCCTGATATCTCTGCACAGCTCCCAGCTCTCCAAGGAGCGAGTCTCAAGACTTTAATAGGCAGCTACGTCGTTCTTGTGCTGCATTCCTGAGGGCTCGAGGCAAACACCTGTTAAACAGCTTGCAAGCAAAGCCACTAACGACTTAATCCAGGCGTATATTGCACTAGCAGCGATTGTCAAGAGACAATGCGTCTCAGAAGGAGTGGGGAAGTGAGTCACTAGGTCCACTTTTCCTTTTCAGATATGCCTTTCAGGAAGCAAACAGGAAAAACACAACTGCAACAAAAGAAATTCTAATACTTGCTTCTTAATATAAGAAAACAAACCAATTAATACAGTGCAGGGGGAAAGAAGCCACAAATAGCTATTAAAATATCCTTTTTTGCCCCAAGACAGCTGCTGTCAGATGCCAAGTGGTGGAGAGGAGGAGGGAAAAAAAGAGAGGCAGGTGGACTATGGTGTGCTATATCATCTACAGTATTTCCGTCTTGGGCTCTTGTCCTGACAGAGAACATGCAATGCCTCGGCAAGGTAAGGAGGGATTCCAGAAGGCAGCAGAGTTTTAGAGCAAGGACATATAACGAAGGAGTTATGCATAGGATATTTATGCAGAGATAGTCAACATCAGAGAAAATGATTCCTGGTTAGGCAATCACAAGTGCTCTCCTGAAAGGTCTGAGCGCCAGGTTTTGTTCTGAAGGCACACCAGAAACTTTGGGCTCCGAGTGAACGCACACGAGTCTACCTCCAAAGTGTATTTCATTTTTTTTTTTTAAAAGGCACCAAGTATAAAGTCTTAGGAAAATTTGAATGATTCCCCCCCCCATTACTGTAAAAGTAATGTACCCCACAAATCTACAGGACACCATCCAACTGGATACAACCATCGTGAGCTTGATGCATATCCCACACATCCAGTGTGTCCTTTGTAAAGCAGTGACAGCAGCTATATGTTGCTAGAGAAGAACACTGCAGACCCCCCCCGCCCCGCGACAAGAGCAGCAGGCCGGTTACCTGAGGCACGCCGATCTTTTTGCAAGCTTCCAGGAAATTCTCCACGTTTCGTCTGCATTTTGCCATTGTCAGTTTGGGCTGCAAAGCAGGGAAGAAGAGCAAATGGTATTCTTTGGTTTAAATCAACTCGTAATAAATCCACAGGCCAAAAAACACATCCTGGTGACATGAGCTTGTGTAATTCGAAACAGAGCTCTGCTACAGGGAACTTGGGTATTTCCTTGGGCAAGCATGAGACGAGGAGCCCACTCACGAAGCACTGAGATGGACAACTGGACAGCCTGTTTTCGCGCACCTTGCTTGTGCAGAGATCACTGCTCTCCCCCCCCCCCCTTTTTTAAATTAAAATGTCTATTTTGAAAGGATGCAATCTGCTGGTCTTAAAGACATGCTTAGACTAGAACAAAGACATGTGACTGCAGCAGAGAGCCCTCTGACAGCAATTTCACGACGTGAATATGCAACGTGTATCTCAACTGATGGGCAAAAACAAGAGCTAGATGAAACCAGCTAACAAGTAAGCTAACTAGGAATTTAGGCCTCTGATGAGTGTTTCAGGCTCCTGCATTAGCATCACTGCCTTTACTCAGATTTTAAATGTCAGCAAAAGAAGAGATGAGACCAGGCCTGTGCAGAGGCATGCCCCCTCTTTCCTTGGCACAAGCTAACTACAGCAGTGCCAAGGAAAGAGGGGGCATGCCTCTGGAGGGCCAGCCAGAGACGGGGCAGTAATGCAAGCCAGATTAAGGCCAGATGCCAATCCCTTCCCCCAGCGGAGGGAGAAGGGGTCGTAGAGGCCATGCCATGGCTTAACCCCCACAATGATCCCTGTTCTTCTCCAGGGGTTGCACAACTCCAGTCTGTCCCTTACTCGGAGCTTGTCGCAAAGCCCTGATTGAGTTGATCTAATCTATATGATATAATCATATCATCTACTGAGCTAATAGTATAATCTATATGATTATAACAATGTAGGAAAACACGGATGAAGATCAGAGAGATCTGCAGCATGCAGTGAGCTTGCTGACCGGCTGCTGTAGGAATATGCTTCTGAGGGTTCCTGTAATCTGCCTTAAATGCCAGGAGATTTAGTTAGGCTGTTATCTAAGCCGTGGGGACATCTGTTCAAAAGAGCCCACAGAAGAGGGACCACAACGATACGGTACGCAGAGCTGTAAGTGCCAGTTAAGAGCTCGAGCCAATACAAAAGAAGTCAAACCAAAGCAGAACTGGCATGTTTCAGTCCTCCCCACTTCCCCCAAGACTCCTGGGTTCTCCTTTTTTTATTCATCCTATTTTCAAACAACGCAAATGACTGTAACAAGCCAGTCGTCTGCCTTGAGGAAAGCAAAATACAAGTTATTGCTCACGTATTTTTGGAAGGGAATAGAAAGGGGGGGGGCTTTGCATGGCTCTGCTTAGAGTCTCACGAGGGTAGCGTTCAGCTAAATCTGCCAGGAGCAATGAGGGAAAACAGGTGATTCCTAGGTGAGGCTGATTTTCAAGGAGCTTTTCATGAGCAAACAGACCGTTCCTATCTTGTGGATGTGGTAGGTAGGTCACTGCTTGGTTTCCTCAAAGTCTTTTTCTAGCCAAGAGATTTTTTTTTTGTTTGCTTGTGTTTTCTGTGCACACAGTTGTTGGTGGTTAATAAGGAAGTCAGAGAGATTGTACTTTTTCTGCACCGCTTTACACACTTTTAAAGAAACAGCTCCAAATGTTCCAGTCCCATAACAGCAAAGTAACTTTTGAAGCATTTTTCTGCTGCCTTGTGTAACTACTGCCATGCATTGCCCTAGCATGTATTATACAAAGATCAGCTCCTTTCTCTGCACCTCCTCACAAATGCACGGCTGAGCTGATCTGCTCCGCTTCAGGGTCCTTGAACAATGCACTTCACTGAGATTTCACAGGAGAGGAGCTGCCGTCAATGTAAACTTCAGCTAGGAACGGGAATTAATTCACATCTTCCACAAAGGAATTATGACTCCATTTTTCTGCTGTCTTCTGAACCACACTGCGACCCATAAGGGAAAATGCTGTACATTTCTACTAGCTGCCCCTCTGTATTTCTTTTGGCTGGTGAAATATCCTATATTTTGGTTCTTGTGTTGAGGCCTGTCTTTTGTTTTCTGATAATATAAAGTTTTCTAATCCTACATTTAGCTCTAGCACATGGCATCAGATGAAGTCACTGTTTACATAAGAGAGAGAAATGCAAATCTCACTCGCTTCCCCTCCCCATGGCTGCACTACACATTCTGCGTAGGCAAGGGAGACTGGTATTGTACCAGGTCTGCTCAGCAGTAGGAGAGAGCGTTTTGCCCGCGACTCCCACCTAGCCTATAAAATAATGCAAGGCCACAGTAGGTAGCTACAAACACTCAAAACCTTGTATACTTACTACAGCAGGCGAGGGGACATGTATGCTGGGAACAGATCGAGGCCGCACATGATTGGCAAGGTGGCAGAGAACAACGCCATCAGTAAGAGCAGCTCCGAGATCGCTGGGCAAAGATACTTTCAACCGTGACTCAATATTCTGCAAAGGAAGGAAAAGAAAACCACAACGCAGTCTAAAAATCCAGTTAAATGGATAACAAGAGCTGCTCTTCGCAAACTTTTTCATTCAACAGACTATTTCATAGCCTCCTCCCGATAGGTCATGGCTGGCTTCTCAAATGCCAGTGTGGGTCACCAAGGCAGGATCTGTTCACCACTGGGATCCACAACTGACCAAAGGCAAGAATGACTGACCTAAAAGACAAACGAGTTTTGGCTGCACAGCACATGGCATTAATACAGCACCGGAGATAAAGGAACATTGCTCAGAAGTGATGAAAACCACAAATCCAAGGGTGAAGAACCAGTCTCAGAAATGTATTCAGAAGGCAGCTTTACTAAACAGAAGTGAAGAGAGCTGCCCACACAAGTCTTGGAGTGGAAGCAGCCACCAAAGGCCAGATACTATTTTCCTGTAAAGAAACACTGAACTACGAAGTATCATTAGTTTATGCTGGTTAAAACAAAAGGCAGCAGCAAAGCGCAGTGTTTATAGCAAGGAGACTAGGCTCACAAGTCCTGGATTCCTGTCCTACTCACTCACTGCAGGAACTTGAGCGAATCATTACTGCACACCTAAAGTGATTCTGTTTTTCACACTTCAAACCCTGGCCTACGTGGGAGTCGACTCTGAGGCTCGTTTTATGCAAACCACTCTGCGATGAGAGGACAGAGGTGCTACAACAGCACAAAGCATCATTTAGAGAACATGTTGGGTTACAGGTTCCTTCAAGTTCACAAGCAGAAAGAAAAGAATCCAGAGCTCGGACTGCTTCTGGTCACTACGCTCAGAATCAGCGCCGATGGAGCGGGCAAGAATTTCTCTCTCAGTGACAAAAGTCTAAAATAACAAATGGCAGCTTACAACTCTGTATCACAAGGAAATAAGATTTGGGGGATTCCTTTGGTTAACGATCACCTGCAACTGCACGGGAGATCCCTATGCTCCTGAGCATAAACAGGAAATATTTAATGCACTCCCAAATGCAGCTGTCTTCGTGTGAACACAGCCGAATCGCAGAACAGCCCCTTTTTAATTTATGATTCAAGTTGAAACAGAACCGTGAAACCTCAGGCATGGACCAGAGTTTCACTGAACCAGGGCTGGCACAAATACAGAACAAAACGAGGGTTTCTGCTTCAGTGGACAAGACAAGAATCAACAGATGGATAGAGAGAGGTGGTGGGGCATAAGGAACAATTAGTTAACACTGGTCAGCATGACAGGGAGCACCCTTAGCTCAGCACATGCATCCTCTTGCCAAATTTGGGCTGACTTTTCAGGAGTGATGTGAAGATGCACGATGGACCACCTTTGCAGAGGCATATAAACTGCTCCTTGCCAACAAGAATGTGGGACCGCATGGGAGAAAGCACAAAGTTGCTTGTTACTCTTTTGAGCAAGGGAGCAATGAAAGCTGGTATCGCTGCCCAGCCAGATACAGGAGTCAACACCTTGACTGGGTAGGCGACCTGCCACAAGCGGCACAAGCAGCTTCTGTGACACGTGGCAGATTAGAGGGCAGGCAACAAAGCAGCAGGAGGGCAGGGAGCAAAAGGCAGAGCAATAGATCAGGTAAGGGAAGAGGATGAGTGGCATTCAGAGAGGACGCAGGGCTTAATCTGTGGCCCCCACTGCTGTATGGGACATGACATTACACAACACAGGAAGCTAGAGAACAATGCACCCAACAGAGAGGAAATTTTACAATGTAAAACGATCAAAATTGAGGGCGTGTGTGAAATGAGACAAATCCAAAACAGGAGTGTCACATTAGCATCACGCTTACAGTCTTCTAAGATGTCAGCGTATTAGTTATCATCAGTATGTACCTTCCGCAGCTGCTCTATCAACTCCAGCTCCTTCTCGCGCTGCTTGGCGTTCTGTCTTGCTCGAGCGTCTGTCGAATCATTAGCAGGGACCAAGGCTGAAGGGGAAGATGAAATAACAGCTAGAAAAATTGCATACAGGAAAAAAGCACTGAAAATGGCTGGGAAGGAATCTCTATCCTGCAGTGTTGCAAGGACACAGCATACAAGCCTGGGTACAGCACATTTCCCTCCACGTACCCATTTCCTTCATTAGATTAATAATTTAAGTATTTCCATGCCATGTCTCATACTCTGCTTAGTGCAGCACATGGGGTCAGGCTGATACACTGGATCACACATGTGGACCAACCCCATGCCGGATCAGTCCTGCAGAGTGACCCCACCTATGGGATCTGGACCCATGCCACTCATCCAGCCGGCAGGGCTGGAAGGTTTAGCACCATCGGCCTACGGTGTTTCTATACCCAATTAATTCTCTCTCTTTTGGTCAACAAACGCCTCCATGAAACGAATTTCAGCTGGATAAAGTGATGGCAAATGCAGCTTCAGCCTTATTATGAAGGCATGAGTTCTGATGTTGTTTTACAGAACGATGCGAAGCCTGTGAAATTGCTTTTGCCACTAGCAACTGACTTGAAACAGCACTTCCATGGCTTCTTTACAGCTGAAAGGATAAGCCCAGGAGAGCAAATCCCACCCCCAAGTGCATACACACGCATGTCATGTTCTGCCTTCCTGCCATCTCTTAGTTCTACATTTCACCAGGGCAAAAATACTGGACTGAACCATGAAAAGGACTCTAACGGTTTATTCTAGGAATGGGTAATGGGAGGCACCCACAGCTAGCTCTCCAAAGCTAGCTCGAGGAGAATAAAGCTACTGCTAAAGTAAGGAAACCATGCAAAAACTATCCAAACCCAGAAATGAATATCATCTAGCAACAGTCATTCCTCCAGCTGCACAACCTACCTTTGTTTGTCTCATCCCTTACAGCTGGTCGGAAAAGGAAACTCTCAGGTCGCTGGGAAGGGTTTCTATAGGAAGGAGGAGCAGCAGGGCCAGGATATTGAGGGGAAAGGTGGACTGAACAAATGTGGAGAGGCACAGGAAGAGAAAGGTTAGCATTTAATAGGAAATGGGTTTGGCAAAGCAGAAATTAAAAGAACAAAATCAAATTACAATATAATAATGAGAAACCAGATGTCAGCCATGCCCGAGTAATGTGAGAAATACATAAGAGCCATGCATGGTACAAGGCACAGGGTAGAAAACAGCACCACTGCGGCACCCGCGTGCAGTCTCTCTCATGCACTGCTACCAACAGACCTTGCTTTCAACAGGACACCGGGCCAATGGCTGCATCAGAGCCTGGAAGCCATCAAGCCCTACTATTTCCCCATGAATATCCTGCCATTCTTAGTGTCAGTTCATAGACATGGTCCTGAAGAGACCTGAACACCTATGTCTCTTGCATGGACCAGTCCCATGCACACGGAGGAGCAAATTCAGCCATGTTAACTATGCAAACAAGCAATTTAATCCACTTTATTGCTACTTCTCAGCCCTTTTGCTCCCCGCTTCTCGCTTACCTGTCTGAGTTGTTGGTGAACCGGGAGAGATGGCAGATCTGTCATCACTCTGTGGACAGATAAGAAGAGGGAGCATAAATCACCCTTACTCAGATGGACTGTGACTAGCTTTTCGGAAGATACCAGCCACCTAGATATATTTAAGTGTGTGTGTGTGTGTGTGGGGGGGAACCCATCTGATTGTACCCTTTCACCCCCTACAGATGTACAATGGACCTTTCTTTTGCAGAACTGATGCTACCCCTCTAGGAATAAAATGGCAAGAAGTATTGCTTCTGGAGGAGACAACTGCAGTGCTGTGTCTATATACCCCCCCAAACAATCTGTTCTTTTAAAGGGAACACTGAAGAACAGGCAATTACATGTCATGCAAACATGCAAGATGGCAGCTTTGACGTCAATACATAGCCTGCTCCAAGTCTCTGCCTGAGCAAAACTGGTATTAACTGCGTCTCACACTTCTGGTACTGGTATTAACCAGTACTGACCAGCAAAACTGGTATTAAATGTATCTCTCACTCCCTTCCCCTCAATTTGGAACATACTGTGGTTCTACTGACGGCAGAACTAATACGAATGAACGATTGCTTGCAATGAACGTATTGACTATGGAACGCAGCAGAACCTTTTTCACAAGAGGAAGATGCCCAGGATCATCACCCGTAATGTTAACAGCAAACTTGCAAAGAAAATAAAGATTTTTCCAATAAACTACAAGTTAACAGCAGCCAGATTACCAGATGGTTATGGGGAGGAAAAATAACCTTGTAAAGGAAAGGTGACAGGAATCAAGAATCTAACAACCAGTTAGTCCACACGGGGATCAGACTGCTGCTAGTTATTAGTGTGTTTTCATGATGGAGGCCCAAAGTAGACTTAAAGTTAAAACAAGGGAAGACCAGTTTCATACCCAACCTGAATGTCAGATTAGACTCTGATAGATTAATACATGTTAAAACAGACTCGTAGATCCAACAGAGGCTTCCTGCTGGCTTTGCTGGTGAACGATAACAGCTAGAGATACCTGCACGGGTCTGAAGGCAGAGGCATGTGGCAGGGTGGTAGCACAGCCCTCTTGATTCAACCCTGACAGCGACTGAACACACAAAGAAAGAAAGAGAAAGAGGAGGCAGTGCCAATGTTAGCAAACAGCTGACGAGATGTGCCAAAGCAGAGTGCGCCGGTGGGATTAGCGAGGGGCGGGTACTTACAAATTCTCAAGTGTTGCAGAGACATTCAGTAGACAGAAATGCCAGAGCACTTCTTGGAAAAAGCTATAACAACCCCCCACACCCTGCCCACAAAGACATTACCACTGATAAACTTAAGAGAGGGGCCGTTTCATTTCAGACATGAACAGTGAATGGTAGAAGCTCCCTTAGTCATATACTGCCCCGGACACCACGCTCACCAAAGCCAAAAGAAAAAAAAAAAAGAAACGTTCTCTTCGCAATTGTTCTATTCTGATTAGCAGATTAAATTAATGCATTTTGAACGTTTTTAAAATCCCAATTTCTCTGTGTGTACAGTAAACTGTTTTCTTAACCTCACGGATATACAGGATACATTACTGATACAGAAATATATGAATTGTGTAGTGCCTGTAAGAGAAACACACCAACCTCTGACCATTTTCACCTGAAAACCCGAAATGCTCTTTGAGTTAAAGAACAGGCAAGATGAATAGGAGTCTACAGATCAGAGAGGAGGTGAAGTGCAAACCACCCGCATGTTATACTGCATAACTTTTTTTCAATGTTAAGAGATTTGGAAGAGGGTTCAGGTCTTCCCTTGTACACAGCAGTACCTCTTTTGACTAGGGAAAGTTTTTAAATCAATAGGTACATCTTGAAGATCACAGTGCATCTTTCTATGGACTCCACAGCCAGCCTGGCTGCCCTCTGGGATGACCAAAAGGAGCGTGGAGGACAGAAGCGCATAGCCTGCTGAGTGAGAAAGGGTAGTCCACATGAAGATGCACCGACTGCTGCTCTGGCCCCGGATTCAAACACATCGAGGCCTTGCACTGTGTGGACACCCCGGGGTCAGCACCTGGCAGTTTCACCAGTGGTGCTGTCTACTTCTACCCCTACTTGAAGCTCAAATCCAGAGCTGGCCTTTCAGACCTTCTGGATCGTATCCTTTGTGCTACTAGGGAGCACGCACAAAACAGTAACAACTGGGGGCTGGGTGAACCAGGAAAGGAACAGGACAACACCTGAGTATATCAAACCACCATTGACGGTCCCCCACACCCAAGATTGACCTATACAGACTTCAGGTTTGTGGAAATCTTAACAGAATAATGAACCGTCTAACTCTTTTTCAAATGTCCAGCCAGAAAGGAGATGTCACTTTACAGGGGCCACATGCTATAAGAGGGGGGCTAGCCTAAGCAGAAGCCCCCTGGGGATCTGAACAACCTCAAGAGTCAACCCACAAGAGAATGGTAGTACAGGAGCAGGGATACAAGGGGCTTTGGGCCTCACTTGACATAACAAGCATTAACTGGCCTTTAAACGATGCCCAGAAAAGGGATTTGTGCAAGCCAACGCTACTTACACAGCAGTTTGTTTCCATGACAAAAGTGCAAGACACCTCCGACAGGGGCTAACCCAATGGATTATTCACAAGTGCTACATCCACCAGCAGGCAAGGGGGAGGGAAGAGCAACACGCGAAGGGTAAGAGAGCCACAGAAGTCACACACGGCATGCGCTTCACCTGTTTGAGCGTCCCCGGCCTCCTTTTAATGGTATTGGTGTTACTGTCAATCTCAAACACAAAGAGAGGCTCAAAGCCGTTCTGTCAGGGATGGCACAGGAAAGAGAAGGAGGGAAGAGAGGAAAAAAGTGAGGCAAAGAACCACCTTGAGGAGACAGACGTAGGTGCCAAGAAAAAGGACCTGCAATGCTGCTCTTGGTGCCAGGCTCCTACCTGAAAGCCCACTTACGATGCACAGCTGCTTCCTCTGCCCTCGGTTCCCAGGCCCAGCTCTTTTTTGGGAGCTTTTCCCAAGCTAGGATGTATTGAAGGGCACAGGAACTGTGCAGAGCAGAGCCAAAACTAGGACTCCGCACTAGCCAACCAAGGCTATTACACTGCAACGCCTGCTCGTGATGGGAAGCCAATTAACGGGCACTGAGCACCTGAGAGAGCGCTCAGAAGGATCTGCTACCCTGGCACCAGATCCAGCTGCCTTTACTCCTTGCAGGTATATACCTGTGGTGCACAAATACACACTAGCCCACGTGTACAAAGAACTGAGGTCCCGATGAGCTGAACATGTTGAAAGATGGTCCCAGCCCCACAGGAGACGATGAGGTGTGAGAGGTGACTCGAGCAAGCACAGGAGAGCATGCAACAGCGAGCGGGGTGGGGGCAGTGAAAGCAGCAGTGGTCACAGCACGCCAGCTGGGAAGGCCCCTCGACAGGCCCTCCAGTCTAATCCCCTCAAGGCAGGATCATCCTTCCCTCAACCATCTCCTCCGGCTGCTCTTATAATCTTGGAGACTAACTAATCTGGCCCAGTGCTAAACCACCCTCATAGTTAAAAAAACTCCTTCTAATATCCAAACTACATACGCCTTGTTGCAATTTAACGCTGTTAATTCTTGTCCTGACCCCTGCGGCCAGAGAACAGCATATCACCAACCCCTTTATAACCACACTTCATATATTTGAAAACTGTTGTCGAATCTCCCCATAGTCTTCTCCGAGGTCTAAGTTTTATAGGCAACAGCAGAAATGAACTAAGGGGACGGGGGTGATCGAGCCCAACTAGACTTGCACTGTTAGCACTATGAGGCCCTGACACTATCTCAGTTTGAACCTAAGGACTACTACGGAGATTAAGGCAAGCACGATGCATTTATACTGCTCAACGGAGACAGGGATAACGTCTTCCAAGGCACCAACGATTCTTCTCATGCATTCTCTTTTACAACAAGGGTTCACTCATCAGTCTAGCTGTTGTTCGTGAACAGGATGAAAAGTCCAGCAGTACCCAAACCTACTTGCAATCGTCTCATCCTATGTTGCAGGCATTTGAAGAAACATGGAACCTAATCTGCACAATTAATGCTCAATTCTGTATATTCTGGGGAGAATGAACTCTTATGAAAGGGATGCTTAGAAACAGGAGAAAGCAGCTGCACGTCTGAAAATGTACCGCTTATTCCACATCACAACGAACTGAGCTAGTTTGATCTTTACAGTAACTAGTCTGCTGAAGGGTGACATTTGAAAGTGACTTAAAACCGACAGGGAGCAAGACACCAAAAGAAGGCTGAAAACCTGAATTCCTCCTTCAGTGACAGGTCTAGGCATCTGTGCAAGCACGAAAAAGTGCAAGGGGCAGGGAGGAAGTCAATTAAAAACAAAGCCCATTTGCTTTGCAGTGTCCTCATGTGCTAGGCTGCATTTTATGCTGTTTCCTTATAAGAGAGGTGAAAACACTGTTCAGAGCAAAAGAAAAGCAACTTCTCTGTTTGCAAAGCTCTGATGTAATGAGGGAAATGCCCAATAAAAAGGTCTCTATTATAGTTTGGCATAATACTCCATTGTGTTTTAAAACAGAACAGTACTCCCAGATCCCAAAGCAAGTGCGATTGTTAGTCTCTAGTGAAGTAAAAGTAGATGCCATTCAATAAAGCTTATCTGCAAGTTTAAAACTACAAAATTGCTGCGGTCAAAAAAAGCAAGGTCCCCATCACTACTTAGTTTTTCAGCAGAGGGGAAAAAACCCACAAACAAGGAACAGTTTCCCTCTGACACGCAGAACTTGTGCTGGCAATTTCTGTCTGTGAGGAGGGGTTAAACGTTGAATGCCATTGTCCAGCAGGAGAAGAAAAGATCCTGCTAGCAGTGAAAAGACCAACACAATTGCATATTAAATCCAAAAGGATGATGACATTGCTGCTGGAGAACAACTAAAGCAGGCAAAGAAATTGCAACTCTGAACCCAAACATTTTTGGATGCTGACTGAGAACTTGTCCAAAACCAAGAAAAATGTTCTTCTCAGAAGAAATTTTTCTTTAAATCAATATAAATACTACCAGTGTATGAGACTCACTGGTTCATTTAACTGCCAGAAACAGTCTTCCTAAGTTAGAAACCGGTTCCTAGGTACAATGTATATATTCCCAGAACTAGGAAATTTGTAAAACATGCTTAGCGCTTCACTAGAAATGAGACTTATGGAATTATAATTTAGTAATTAAATAAAAACAGAAAGGAGGGAAATATAAGGAATATCCATGTTAAGACTTGATTTTAATATTGTCCTAAGAGCCTGGCTGTTGTTTGGTGAATTATGAAGGCGTAAACTTGACTGAGGTTATTAAAAGAAATCAGCAGTGATGGGAGGTCAACAAAACAGAGAAAACACATTATGAAAAACATCAACCCAGCCATGCATCTCACACAAAACAGCATATTAATTTATCACTTCACCGACTGACTCACAAAGAGAAAAGATTCCTTTGTATAAGTCTTAAAAATAAGTCTGCTGACAACTGAATACTGGTTTTAAAATCATCACTTTTCTACTTTATGTTTTTCCCGATTTCATTATCCAGGAATAAGAGCAAAACATGGTCTGCACTAAATGATAGTGATGATTATCTATTATTTCTACACATAATAGCAGGCACGATCACAATCAAAAGGAAAAGGTAGGCTTAGCTTACCTTAATTTATTACATATCTTAAATAGCTTTTGTCCCCCCTACACCTTAACTGTATTTAATGTCAAATGAGGCATCTGAGCACCATAAGCCACATTTAGCCATCTGCTTTAATAGCAAACCCAAAGAATTTAAATTTTAGAGAGAGATCTTAACAATGTTGACCTCTGGGCCAAAGCTCAGTGTCCCTGGTCTACGTGGATAATGCTGCTGAACATAGGAAAACTGAGGCAGACAATTGAAGGGTATGTAACAGGAAAACAAATCTGAGGCATGCAGTCATGCAATGGCAGGCAGATCTGATGCGTTTTATATTAACATCGAAAGGCAGAAACTACTGAATTAACTACGCTCCTTCATTACTACACATCTCTAAGATACCAGGAAAAAAGAAATAGCATAAAACATGAATGAAGTAGCTCTAGAAATGTTTAAACTTTGTAAATGTCCCAGACTGAAGATGTCAATGAAATCATCACTGAGAAGCAGCAAAACAGAAGCAACCACAGAATATTTTGTGATCTCTAGAGTCTGCACAGGGCAGCTTTCTCTTCTCTCGTGATAGTCTACTATCACTGAGACACTGGATCTAACAGATGAGCAATGGCTGGTATGCAAACAGAACAGAGGAGGCTACCCCTCCGCACTTTAGATGAATGCAGTAATGCTGAAGTGTTAGGCAGTGTGCTATAAGCCAAACAGATGGTGTCCTAACCTGGACTAACAAGATAAGGACTGTTTTAGGAAGCGTTCACTATTAGCATTATTTCATTTCCCTCTTACTAAAACAGTTTAGCTTTTGCAAACATGGGAAGGGAAAAAAAAAAGTGTATTAATAGTGGATGCGTGGCAGCTGCAATGCCATGCAAATTTCATTGTATGGTTTCAGCATTGGAGTTCGTTTAAAAAAAAAAAAAATCACTCTCAGAGAAGACTGCCATGTTTTATGCTATTTAGATTAACTCTAGAAAGCCTGTCTAGTCCGAGCCAGTCACAACTTCATGCTAACTCTATGTTCTAGGTGTTGCCATGGAAAATGGCCAATACGTGCAGGGTTCTTACCACTAACAAGGCACTATCATCAGTGTGCTGAGACCTTCTTGATGGGAAGGGGCACTGGGAGGTGGGAGAGATGGAGCAATGTCAGAAACAAACAAAATGACACGGTGTGTGAACACGCACAGACGTTCTGGAATATGGAGAGTTTCCTTGTGTTGTTAACATTTAGAGGCAATGTAGTTATATGCATCTACCATTCACTCTTGAATGTGCTGCTAAAAATCACCAAAAATATTACCATACAGTCATGAGCTGTAAATTAGAATGCATTAATACCAATTTAAACACGAATTATTTAGCTTTCTGTGGCTGTCTCTTAAAAGGAAGAGACAACTACATATCTAAGTCTTCTTGCTGTGCGGAGGAAGGAATGCCTTAGAAAAGGACTTCGAAATTGAAAACAGAACATCATGTGAGTGAATGAGCAAATGTTTCAAACAGTCAGATTCAGATAATTCTCACACATGCAACTGGAAAGCATTTTTTACGATGTTCTCTGTGCGCTGCACTCATTAGCACCTCTTGCTTTGATTAATGCTGACAAAGAAAATTAGTCTCCTTTGAGAGGAAAGAGTCCGTCCGCTACTGTACAGTAGTACAGATGCAAAAAAAATGAACAACTGCCATTGTAACAGGTCTGCAGTATATCAAACTGCTTTAACACAACGTGCGAGCTTTGTAATTCTCTTCCCGCACCAACTCTGAACACAGTTTCTTGCTAGAATTTAGGTCAGAAGCTTACTCTAGAACAGGGATGCTCAAGGGGGTCGGACTCAATGATCTATTGAGGTCCCTTCCGACCCTAACATCTATGAATCTATGAAAAGCCCTGGCTCTCAGGGCAGCTTCAGCCTCCAGTGCCATGTCACGCAGCCTGCAGAACTCCTTACAGATCCAGAAATTTGGAAGTGGGGGAGTGGTAGCACCCACTGTTCCCCTGCTGCCGTATTTTCAGGCTCATGGGGAGCCCTGGGTCCTGCATGCTACATTTGGTGCCCAATCCCAGCATGTAGGGCTGGACAGAGGCAATGCTGGGCTCCAGGACCCAATCCTGGAGTGAGAGAGGGAGGCCAGGAGGGAGAAATGCCAAGCCCCCCGGGGCCCAATCCTGATGGGAGGGGAAAGGAAGAGACATTATGGGCTCCAGGGTCAGATCCTGGCACATGGGGCTCAATTTGGCACACAGACTAGTCACACATGCACCATTCATCTGGCCCGTGGGGCCAAAAGGTTGAGCACCACTGCTTTAGAATAAAGCTAGTATATTTTACTGGTAACACAATAGTTTTCTGGAATAAGTGCTAATCTAGTAATAATGAAATGATAGGAGTGAGAGCACTGGAAGAGAAGTGTCTGCAAAACTGCTTATTTTAGTGCTCCCTTTAGAAAATTAAATTGTAGCAGTTCAAAGAGACTCTTCAGCA
>NW_005842035.1:1660081-1722836 GCF_000455745.1 Alligator sinensis | reverse complement strand
GAGCAAGAAATACATTTTATATATATATAAAGATAAAAAGCACTAAAAGCAACACAATAAAGAGGTGATCATAGATTAAACAAAAGGAAAAATATAAAACTAGTATAATAAGTAACCAACAGAATTGCAATGGTTTAGAGAAAACCATGCAGTAACTAAATGATGAAGAATATCAACCAGCAAAATGTTTCTTACAGATTTTTTTTAGTACAATCACTCAGCTAACACCTTAATATGCCATGCTGCTCTTACCTCACTATCAAGAGGACTTTGCTTCTGAGGGCTCAGGGATGCCTTTTGCTGTGGGGAGAAACACTGGAGTTAATAGGATGTGACAGACAAGCATAAACATGGAACAACAGTGGTATTTGGAAACATTTTAAATCCCTGGAAGCCTTAATTTTAAATAAAACAGACAGTGGGGAAATTTCAAGTTTCCATTACATTGAAATTTAGCAAATACTGTCAGTCTGGGGTAAACTTTTATACCATTACAAAAAAATGGATGTCTAGATTAAAGCAACATATTAAGCCTAAAACCCTCTTCCCATTACAGAAAAAAGCTGTGGCGGAAAATAACGATCTGCTCACAAATACCGGGCAACTAAATGAAAACTTTTTTGACAATGAACAATTGGTATCCAGAATGCAAAAAAAGCCTTCAGCTGAAAGGATGATTTGAATCTTCAACAAACACAGCTTTTCTCCAATGTGTTGCCAGGAATTTGAACTGAAGAGGTGTTAATGGAAAGCAGTGTTTTAAAACAGTCAGCTAAAATCCATTCCTTAAAACAACTGCACAGATCACAGAAAAGCAAAACAGCACGACTGCCTTTCCACTGCAGGCCACCCTTAAATCACAACGTGTAACTGCATCATCTCTCACTCCCTGTTACAGGCAGAGCTGGTGTGGATCCTAACAGCAGGGGATTCAGCTGGATGCAAACACTAAGATAAATCTAAGGTGTGGAAATTGGTCAGACTACATTTGCCTCATTGGGAAAACTACTTCCTCATCTGCCAAAACCTTCCTCAAAATCCCCTTTGTTCCATAATCTAACAAGGAGCCATTCTTTCTTATGCCAACCTCTTCTAAAGGAGGAACAGAACGACTACAATTGCCCATTCTGCAAAAAAGACACTTCAGACCTGTGCCTTGTGTAAACCCCTCTCTGCCTACTTGTTCAATTTTATTTTATTTTTCCCTGCATCGCACTGTAGGTCCTACAGACTGCATCTTGTGAAAACAGATGAGACATTTTTGTATAAAGCGTAGGTCACGCTATAGCTGTGTGAGAGATGTTGGACAACAATGCCCACACTTCAGTGTTACTGAAGGCCTTGGAGAGATACGTGTTAGACTTCATGAAAGCTATGTACTTTGACAAAGTCAAGGACAGCCTCCCTCTGGATCTGCTTTGTTCTTATCCTCTCCTCCTCATACTGAAGTGCTGCGAGCTGGGCCTCTCGCCGAGTGCGCTCCACTAAGTGGTCTCGCTTTCGGTGAATGTCTGCATCTGTATTAGACATCTGGAACAAAACCACTGTGTATTAAAGGGAATGCATTAGGCTGAAAGACTGCAGATTGCTACCGAAGAAGACGCAGGCAGATCACAGAGATGCAGCACATGCTGATGTGAATCAACTGGCTAAGAAAGTTTGACCAAATTTGTCACAAAAAAAGAAAAAAGGCAAAAAAAATGAAGGAGTATAGGGTATTACCTGATTGTGGGTGTTTGATAGACAGAGATGGTAAGAGGAATCAGCTGGGGCTCTGACAAATAAAAAGACAGCCATATAACACAGAATAAGTACATCTTTCTTGAACTGGATTATTCTTCAAACATCAACTGCCAACAATACTAAGATACCCTTGTCAACAGTACAACCAATCTGTGAACTAACCCACAAGCGGTTAAGTTCTAGTGCCAAATAACGATCTAATAATTGCCAATCGTATTACAGACGCTTGATGATAGGTCTATGTTGTGGTTCAAGTGTAAAGGCTAGGCTCTTATCCAGCTGGAGATGTATGGATGGGAGTATGAAATCTGGCTTAACAGTCAGCTATAGTCAGAAATGCTTGAACACTAAGCGTCTTATCAAAGGGAGTTGAAAAACTTTTTAGTTCTTTCACACGTAGAAAACCAACTGATCATCACACCTATTAGCAAAGAGATGCAGTAGTTACATGCTTCTCTTCCCTACCTCTCTGCTCTGTCCACGTAACTCCTTAGTCCTTGGTGTCGCTCTCTGTCCTGCAACAAACTTAGTGTTTCTGGTCTTCGTAATTCATCAGTGTCCCTGCAAGTAAACCCAGGGCGGACTGATTAACCATGCTCAGCAGTTGTCACGTAAAGTCATTTTTGTCTAGATTACAGCTGCTTGTCAAGACAGCGATTAAACTGTAAACTGCAGGTGATTAAGATGCCCAAAGCAAGTACATTTAAACATAAGGCTCAACGACACCTGTTGTGTTATAAATACCGAAGTGTGTCCAGTAATATCACTTGCTGTTGAGAACAATTTTTAGAAGTAGATAAAACTGGCATTTCTTCTTAAACACTGGACATCCCAGCTTTCATGAGCTTTCAAGTGCAATTACACTGTAGAAAGATTACCTTTGTTTAAAAAAAGTGTCACTGAGAAACTTCATTATTCTCTCTCAGATATGTTCACAACTAATGCTCAGTTCACTGACAAAAAAAAAAAGATCTTTCCCCTGCCAGTGCTACCGACTCCACCTAGGTTCTTAAAAATCAAGCTGTGCTGTCACTTACATCAGCACCAGAGACAGAAATACTGGAATCAGATCTCAGCTAATAAGTTTGGTTTAGGAGTGAGGGGGAACTTAGTGGAATCATTAAACTAAGTATTCAGGGTCGATAACAAGAGAAGGCAAGTGCAAAAGACATCCGTGCTTTCACTATGCTGTGTTCTCTTTAAAAGAAATACTCTTAAGTTTCAGCTAAATGCTTAAGTTGTATATGGAGGGATGTGCCTTGACAGGTGCAAACAAAACCGTGCACCTAAAAAAAACCCAGTTACTGATTTTGCCCATGTAACTGTGTACAAGTTGGGCTCTCCTTTCACATAAAATACACTCACGTAGGACACAACCGAAGATGCTTCCTTTTGAATTACCTTACAGCTCTCAGGTGATGCACATAATGCCCAATGCTGTTTGGATTTAACAACACTGGATCAAAAAAACATCAAAAATCAAACTCCACATCCAGATCTGAAATGGCACGTAGCACTGCTGAGTCAGGAAGTTACTGCAGGCTGCCCACATGTGCAAGCTGTATTTACCATCTTTAGCTAGCTAATGTAGCTACTCTTAAGAGAAAGCCTGAATTACGTCTAGCTTTTTAAGAGCTTTGATGGCTCCAGTGTGCTGTGGAAAAAAATTAAGGCTGTCTGCCAAGGTATTGCAAAAAATTGTTGTGGGAGTAATTTACAGCTTATGTGGCTGGCTGGCATAAGTAAAATATTCCACTACTATAAACTTCAAATACTCCAAAATACTAATTAATTTTTACACAGCTATTTTTCTTTAGTTTTGGAAGGAACGACATTTTTTTTTTTGGTAACTCATTAAAAATGTAATTCCACTGCAAGGAGAGATGAATGGGATGAGACGCTGGATTAAATCCGTCTGCTTAAAGATCTTGTGCCATCTCTGTGTTAAAGCTGACAAACATCAGAACCCCACGGAACTATAATTTACTTTATCATTTGTGTGGATTGCCAAAAATCAGCATACGTACATAAAAACCCTCTTGTCTAATTAATTAGAGATGTCTTATTGCTTTCATGTGCGTCAGGGAGCCTAGTGTTTGTAAAGACTAGTTATTCCCAACTTCAGCTATAGCTCCCAGCTATTCTTTCAGACCAAGAATACACACTTCATTTGAGGAGGACATGGCAGGTTGCTCTTTCAAGGTTTGCTTGTGGACACTACAGGGCAAGGAATGCTGGCACACGCTGAAGCATTTGCCATTTGCAATATCAAGGCAGCTACTGAACGTGCACACTAACCACACTGGTCAAATCCCAGGAAATCCATGGAGGCTACGCTGCTGTCCATATGCAAAAAGAGCTTTCAGAAAATAAACCCACTGCTCTTAAATTCAGATTCTGTAAGATGACCGAGAGAGAGAGAGAGAGAGTTCCAATGTACAGAATTTCCAAAATCTATTTTAAAAAAATGTATTTAGGGCATAGACAGCAAAGCGTCCAAAACCAGATTGCATCTCATGCTAACATTCCTACAACAGTCCAAGACTATTTTTTTTTTACAAGGAAAAAAGTTTCTGCCGAGGCCCCACACAGAAAATTTCAACCTCAAGAGAAATGAAACAGCTCAATGACAAATCAAAACATGGTCTTAACTGTAGCTGCATAAGGAACTATATATAAATGTATCTCCCCTTCTCCTGCTCTTGTCTCTTGAGCTCTTTTTGTGTGATTCCTTATGCTTTTCTTGACTCTATTCCTTGTGTTTGCAACCTCTCAAATCATCAGTTTATTACACACTTCTTCCAGGAGGGGAATATTAACCTTATTATCACTAAAGTAGCTATCAATGAAAAAAATACATAATTCTCAAGAAGTCTGTGTTGTTAACCTAAATGATCACCTGGGCTTTTGGAGGCAGTTCTTGCTCCTCTCCCCTTTCCATCTACAAAATATGAAGCCTATTTAGTTAGATCTGTCTAAAATATTGGCATAACTATGCCAGTTCAAATCCCTAAAACAGATTAATTTAAAAAACTTTTAAAATTTGTGTCTGTGGACGTAAGTTAATTTGACAATTTAGGAACACAAACCTGAAGAATATAAGCATGGGTTAGGGGAACTTAAAATTGCACAACTGGTTTAAATCCATGCACTTCACAAATATAGGCAAGCCCTATGTCACCTTCCATCATTATATTTCATTTTAATGGGGCCTGTAAATTCCTGACTGTGAACAATGACTTATTTGTAGTTCCATGCATATTTCAGGCTAAGTAGAAAATGTTCAGAAAGATATACCACGTCCACTCAACAAACAAGCATTGTGCAAAGATGTGCAATTTATTTCCAATCGCTTTTTACGATCAAATTGTATGCAGCTTTCATCTATATTTTCCCCCAATGCATTGCATTTTAGCAAATCATTTTTAAGACTCTCTGCCAATTTGATCTACTTTGAAAAGAACATAATTGTTTATGTGGGCATATTCATTAATAATATTACAGTGAGGGTTTAAGTTGCCAAGTTTTGGCTACAAATTATCATGTAGATTTTGCATTCTAAACAGCAGGGCACTTATCTTACATGTTTATAAAGCACCCTGCAACCCAAAAGGCTCTATTATAAACAGAGCTCACTGTAAAAACCAGATTTCTGGTTCAGGGGAAATTTGGACTTTTTAAAAATTAGTTTTGGCCTAAATCACAAAACTATTCTGCTTTGGAGACAAGATTTCTTAGACATTCAGTCTGGAAGGGACCCCGAAGGATCATCAAGTCCAGGGGCAGGAAGTCAGCAGGGATAATAGGATCCCAGCAAGATAAACATCCAAATGTGTCTTGAAGGCGTTCGAAGTAGGTGTTTGAACCACCTCCGGTGGCAGTCTATTCCAAAACTTGGGGGCTCAGACAGTAAAGAAGTTCTTCCTTATGTCCAGCCTGAATACTGCGGTCGTGGCGGAGTTTGTGACTGTTCAATCTTGTCATCCCTTGGGCCGCTCTGGCGAACAGATGTTCCCCCAGATCCTGGTGAACACCCCTGATAAGCTTATAGGTGGCCACCACATCCCCTCTGAGTCTGCTCTTTTCCAGGCTGAAGAGTCCTATGGCTCTCAGCCTCTCATCATAAGGTCTGCTTCCCTGACCTCTGATCATGCGCGTGGCTCTCCTCTGCACACTCTCAAGCTGCACTCTCAACTAAAAGAAGGTACTTGGCAAAACAATATGCTGCACCCAAGGTTTGCACCATTTTACCCCATAGTTGAGGGCTGTCAGGTCCCAGTAGGCTACGGAGACTGGAAGCCCAGAGTTCCTGGAGCCAGTGCAGTTAGCCTAGTATTGCTTCTCTGGAGCTACATCCTTGGAAGCATCAGTATCCCCAGCAGCCTGCCATGAATCCAGACAGGGTTCTGTGAGAAACCTGCTTTTGATTTGCTTTAAAACTTTGCTAAACTTGAGATGTTTGGGGCCAATATATTTGGGGATCTAGGATTTGACATGTTTCAGTGAACCTCTGTTTTGCTTAAAATCTTCCAACCAGTTATAATCAGAAATAAAAACACTCTTCTCAGGTTCTCTTACCTATTTTGATGCAAGTATCGCCTTGTGTCCTCTGCTCTCTGAAATTCTCTGATGGGCGCTGGCTTTACTGGTGAGCCCTAAAGCAAAATGAAAACGCAAGACAAAGTAAGCAACTTGGTCAAAGATTCAAGAATCTCTTTTGTCACACCAAACTAACGATAGGTATAGCATCAGCTTGCCTAGATGCAAACATATGATTGCTGGTTTTAAAAATCCCTGGCAAAGAAATGAAACACAAATCAAGAAGAATGCTGGCTCTTATGTAGGCTCGCTTGTGTTAGGCTGCACATAATTAATGGAAACTTGACTTTAAAGACTGAACATATCCGTCAAAGAATTGCAGTTTAAAAAACAGAACTGCTAGAGGTCTGGGGAAACACTAAGTACCCCTCAAAGCATTATAAAGGTAAATGGAAGGATTTATTGTAGTCTGAGCGTACTGTTTTGCTTTAGTGCCTCAAGCCCAAGGATATTCTCACACAAGGTGGTTGTGAAGTATGTAACATCATCCACTAAGCCGAGTCTCTTGTTACGCTTTGATACAGGGGCATGAATTCAGATTAGCATGGCATACAGACAGAAGGGTCATATTGCTTGATGCTTCCTGCATTTAATTTTAGTTTTATGAAGAGACTTTTCCATTTCCTAGTGTGCAGACTCCCACAGCAGGGATCAATTTCTGATGATGTGCGTACGGCAGTGGCTGCTGTAAGCAAAGCAAAGATGTTTTGCAGCTGCCAAGATTCAAACAATTTTACAGAAACTGTTGGGGAATTCTGGTCAAGCATATTTTAACTGGTGTGTTACCATAAAGCACTGAAATGAAACAAGAGAGTCATATTAGCGCGTTCTAGAAGTGATCACCTCTACTTCTTTAGAGATAGGCATTTGGAACTAGAATGGGACCACTGGAAGGAGCACTTAGTAACAACTTCTATTACAAGCAATGCATGTAAAAGTTATGCAAAAGCAAGTGAGATCCCGTTTAATGCATTCTGGGGAAATGTGGAGGAGACCACAGGCACCCAAAGTAATGTGAACTGCTACTAAGCTAGTTATATTTCTTGGATTTCTAAATGCACCGGTGCAGTTCAAATATCAGAAACCAGCTTTCAAACACTGGGATACTCAACTACAGAAAACAAAAAGGACATTGTTCAGGTTCGTCTGAAAGGATAAGCGCTGAGACCAAGTTCTTTTTTTGTTTTAATGGAAAAAAGCCACGTCTCAAGGATACTTATACTTGTTTCTAGTCGCTTGTAAACAATTCTCTAACGAGATTTTTAACATGCACTAGTAACCCACCTTTATTGACCAATTGCTGGATCCCAGGATTGACTCAGAATGATATCATGTCACACACTTATCTCAAAACACAGAATTTTTGTTCAGAACCGCGCTGCAAATGCACTCCCAGTCTGAAGTCCTGGTAATGTTACAGAGTGTTACTGAGGATACCAACACAGAGCAAGCAATTGTTGTGGACAAGTATGATCTCCTAGCTCATTTAAAATCCATAGTTAAAAGTGAGAGATCTGCCATGTTTCAGGGGTACAGGTTGTAGCCGTGGTGGTCTAAGGACACAGGCAGACAAGGTGCTTTGGGTAAATCCGATATCTTTTACTAGACCAATTCAAATAGTTGGAAAAATCCTTCTTTGCAAGCTTTCGGGTACAAACACCCTTCTTCAGGCTGAGGAAGTCTGCAGTTGTTCTGCACTCCTCCTGGATGGAATGGAATAGAAACCAGAGGCCAATATGCAAGAATACCAATCAGTGAAAATGCAAACTGAGACAGTCAATTGGTGAGAAATGGGTGTGGGGTGGAAGGGGAATGTAGACCTGGGGATAAGATATGGCTGGTCAATAGTAGAGGTTACCTGGGGTATCAGAAGTTAGGCAGGTTATAATGTGCCATAAATCCAATGTTTATATTTAGTCCATGATTGATTTAATCAGAAATTCAATAATCATCACCCTTCCATGAGACAATCTCTTGAATACTCCAGAACCAACATTTCCTTTTTAAACACTATGATCACAATCCAGAATGGTAAAATATAGACTACCATATATATATACACATGACATTCACAGACCAACATACACATCTGCACAAAACCAGCAATCACCTTGAACACACCAAGAAAGCTGTAATATACAGCCATGCCCTCCGATACCACCGAATTTGCACTGAGAACACCCATGATCGTCACCTCATGAATCTCAAAAGGGATTTCACTCAACAAGGACATTCCACTAGAGAGAGAGAGATCGCACTTCTGAAAGACACACCGGGATACCACATGAAGAATTGCTACAGTACAGAAGGAAAACCCCCATGAATTGCACACCACCAGTTATGATATCATCCTTCCCTAGAACCTATATGGAAAATCCTCAAACAACTGCAACCCATAGTAGAAGACGACCCAGTTCTTAAAGAGATCGTCTCAGAAGCACCCATCCTAGCCTTTAAACAAGTACTGAACCAGCCTCATCACCAGAAGCAAACTTCCTATGTCCCAGAACACACTGAATGGATCCAGACTGTGCCATGACAAGAAATGCAAAACCTGCCAACACATCTCCACCACCCCCACTATTACTACACCCCACAACAGAACCGTCTCCATTCCTGGATCTTACACCTGCACCTCCAGAAATGTTATACATCTCATCCAGTGCGCCAAATGCCCCGAGGGAAAATATGTAGGAGAAACCAAACAACAACTGAGTACCAGAATGAAGACCTATCAAAGATAAAAATACCCAATTACTTGTGGGGGCACATTTGAAAAAATTATTAAGGATCACATTTGTGGGAGTCCAGTGGGAAAAACAATGCTGAAGGGCAACCAGCTTGGATTCATAGCAGGTAGATCCTTCCCGACTAACCTTGTTTCTTTTTACGACCAGGTCACAAAATGCTTAGATGCAGGAGTCAAGGTAGATGTCATTTACTTGAATTTCAAGAAGGCCTTCGATAGGGTATCTCATTATATTCCCATAGATAAACTGAGTGACTGTGACGTAGATGATTACACAGTCAGGTGGGTGGCAAATTGGCTTAGGGGGTTGCACCCAGAGAGTGATGGTGGACAGGTCGGTATCGACCTGGAAAGAAGTAGGCAGTGGAGTTCCGCAAAGCTCGGTGCTTGGACGGGTGCTGTGCAATGTCTTCATCAGTGACTTGGATGAGGGTGTGGAAAGCACTCTGTCCAAATTCACAAACGATACCACATTATGGGGCAAAGTAAACACACTAGTGGGCAGGGAATGAATCCAGGAGGATCTGGACAGGTTGGAAAAGTGGGCAGAACAGAACAGGATGCAGGTCAACAAAGATAAGTGCAAAGTGCTGCACCTAGGAAGAAGGAATCACCAGCGTGCTTCCAGGCTGGGGGACGACCTTCTCAGCAGCACAGCGGAGGAAAAGGATCTTGGAGTCATTTTTGACACCAAGATGAGCATTAGTCATCAGTGTGACAAAGAGATCAGTAAAGCTAATTGCACTTTATCATGCATTAGCAGGTGACAATCTTGAGAGGGTTCAGAGGACCACTTGTATGGTTAGGGGCCTGCAGGTTAAGCCCTATGAGGAAAGATCCAGGGACCTGGATCTCTTCAGCCTCTGCAAGAGAAGGCTGAGAGGTGATCTTGTGGCCGCCTGCAAATTCATCAGGGGAGGACAGCATGGAATAGGAGACACTCTGTTTACCAAAAAATCATGGACTAAATATAGACATTGGATTCATGGCACATTATAAACCTGTCTAACATCTGATACCCCAGGTAACCTCTCTAATTATTTACCAGCTGTACCTTATCCCCAGGTCTACATTTCCCTTCCTGTTTCTCACCCACTGACTGCCTCAATTTGCATTTTCACTGGCTAGCACTCTCGCATATGGGCCTCTAGCTTCTATCCTATTCCATCCAGGAAGAGCACAGAACTGCAGACTTCCTCAGCCTGAAGAAGGGTACTTGTATCTAAAAACTTGCAAAGAAGAATTTTTCCAACTATTTCAGTTGGTCTAATAAAAGAAATCGGATTTACCCAAAGAACCTTGTCTAGTTAAAAGTGATGCTCGTGATGATAAATGTGTTGACAATTGACATATTTCCCACCAAATGAATGGAGGAGCAAGGTCCCTGTAACAAATACATATGCTGACAAAAATCAACGTGTTACTTGTGTTTCAAACTCAAACAAGCCAGCATTTGTTAGACGTTACCAAATGAAGCGGACAGGAGTGGTTTTCTAGATACGGGCGTTTACTAACAGGGAAGTGTCAACTTCCACAGTTTTCGTGGGAGCGGTCCCTTTGGAAACTCAATCACCTCCTCCACACAGTAGAGCATTAACTCGCAGGATTCCTGCCTCTGAGCAAAGCTTAATGCGGCCTGGAGAACCATTTTGCAAGCCTGAGGCAAGTGCTGCTTGGAGCATCTTGGGACTTGAACTGTGGCCCTACACAAAACGCTGCACTGTGCTGTTACTCCAAGCTGACTCTTACACTCTTCACCAAAGAAAACCTCTGTAGACAAGAAGCATTAACACCATCACAAAGGCTTTCAGTGGATAAATGAACTTAAACTAATTTAAACAAAAGCACCACCTCATTAGAGATTCGCCGTTGTTCAATATATGCCATGAACTGCGAGCTGAGGCTGGCTGACTCCATGCACTTGGGTTGCCTCACCTCTTCCTCCTCCTCTTCGGTGGCACAGCTATCGATATAGTCGATCTGATCCAGATCATGTTCCACTTGACACACATACACAAAGGAAACATCCATAATTAGATAAGCAGCAGGAGTAAAAAAGAAAAACTAACATAAGAGCAAATATCTCAGGAACTAAAGTCTGACAACACTTTTCTTCTCTTTGGGAAAATCCACATGGGCATTTTGTGCCTTCTGCCTGGTTTGCTAATATTTGGTAAATACCAGATTTTGAAACAATCTTTTAACAGTTGATTAAAAAAAATTGAACGAGAAGAACTATACACCAGGCAGGTAACAATTTTAAAGCTTTGACCATATAGAATTTCCCAACTGTTAGAAAAGCATTTGCACTTTGACCAAGTATTAACAACAGTAATAATGTGCGTTTGGTTGCAATTACTACGTCTCTCTCTCGGACGTGTTTTATGAGCAAGCAAGTACCATCAATTTACACCAAACTATACATAAAATGGTAAAACAAATTGATGAATTATAATAGGCTACAGTTAGATAGATAGTCTTTCATGACCTTTGCTCACTTCAGCAGGGTTTAGCAATTCCTTCTTCAAACATTATAATGATGGAACCTGCCCCCAAAGCAGTGCGGTACTAGGTCTCATGAGGTCCCTTTCCAGCCCTCCTTTCCTATGATCCTACCAGCATAAACCTAGACAGACTCTGACCAGAATAAAAACATAAGAGAATAGCTAGCTGTGTATGACTGCTCTAAGCCTGGAAAGTATGCAATTATGCCAGTCAAACCCAAAGAGTGCAGAAGTTTTACTTAAAAAAGAGGAAGGAAGCAAAAAATAGGGAACCACTGAAATGAGATGGGAGTGTGAAGGGCAGGGCACAGTTCTGTTCTCACTGATTTCCCTCTTCAGCAACCCCCGAAGGCCAGGATGCTATCTGGGGCATTTCCTTATGCACCACTGCTTCTGTAAGGTTCTGAAAAGGGGGGTTGGTGTCAAGACAGCAAACAAGGATCCTGGTGAAGAACACCGAGCTGCTAGACAAGACATCCAGAGCACTGTGAAGACTCCCTAACACCAACTCCCCAAGCCCTAATGCACTGCTCTCCATCACCCCTTACCAGACAGCTCATGGTAACACAGATGAAGATATGACACAGGCAGAGGACTATAAATGGGGGGAGATGCAGGCATTTTGAAAGGGCTGTCCTACCAAAATTACTGCAGTCTGCCCCCCTGCCCTTAGCTCTCCCTGGCTTGACTAGGACAGTTCTCTCTCACCCTCGTTGCACTGCGTCACTCCAGCCACTCAAAGCACCTTTCCTGAGTCTTCCTTCCTCGTGGAATCTCCTCCATCTTTTCCAAATCTCAGTTGAAAACCTCTCTCTCTCGGCCACGTAACTCAAACGACTTGCAATGGCACCACATAATTCCTTTCATAAACTTATCACGCTCCACGCTACTAGTCAGGACTTCGACATGCCATTTGTATGAAAAGCCCTAGAACAAATTAAAGTTGCTATCGTAGGTGGGGCTGGCAGCACAGTGTGTTATTAAGGTTGTGCAACGCTTCCCTTCTTATAGCTTTGCCAAGATGTAACTGTTTTGGCTGTGTTTTTGTTTTATCATCATCTTTTTATTTCAGCCAAAAATGGATTAGTCTTTTCTAAGAATGAGACTAAGGAAAAATACAAATGTGCCTGAGACGAGGCAACTGGAAGAAAAAGCCGAGGGAGAAGAGGGGAGACTGGGATCAGAGGCTGCTTGAGGCGGAAGACAGGAAACTAAGAGTTGAGGTAGAAAGGCAGATTGGCTCGGTAAGGAGATTGGGGCCAAGGATGGTGGAAAAGAGCTCAGGGAGACTGGGACCCTCTGTACAGAAAGACTGAGAATGAACGGGATAGGAAGGTGATGGAGAGGGGAGGCAGATCTGGGGAGGAGCCAGGGTAAAAGAGTGGATGAGGAGCACATGCAGGCAGGGTGGATTGATTTAAAATCAAGGCGATTTAAATCACTGATTTAAATCACCAAGAGAAACCCCCTGATTTAAATCAAGTTTTCCACTGATACTTATTCACGTATTTCTTAAACAATGGCGCAAATCTGATCGCTAGAGCATGTTAAATTTACAAGTCAATACAGCATTTTACATCTGTCCTTAAACTCTTTTTTTTTTTAATTTTCAAATTTTACCAACTCTGACAGACACGTCATCACAACACTAAACAGGCTGTCCTTAAAACTTCTACAACTAGATCTCATCCACCCCACTCTTACTGTCATTTTTATTCATAGCCCGAAACAGAAATAACAGTTTACCTGCTTTTTCAACTCCCAGTCGATTTCTTAGCTTTGAGTGAATAATCCCAAACGATACCAAACCATGTCTGATTGGTAGGTAACTTAATGTCTGTGAGTGTGACAGAGCCATTAACTCATTGTTATGAGACTGTAAGTGTAGGTTTAGCATGCTTGTGATGAGATTTAATTGAAACTGTTATTTTTTAAATGAGAGAGAAATTTACTATTTTATTGATGATTAAAAAAAAAATAAAAAATCTGATTTAAAATTTTAAAAATCTGATTTAAATAAAAAATCCATTAAAAAAAAAAAAAATCACTGATTTTTATTCACCCTGCATGCAGGGAAGCCAGCAGACGGCGAGGAAAGGGAATGTGATTGGGGATCAGCATAGGCTACAATGGAGGAGACTGATCAATCAACTAAGAAAGGGATGGTACCAGGAATTAGCATGTACCAGGCCAGTCAGCTGGTACTAAGATGAAAGTCCTCATGAGCAGATGAGGACTAGGACAAGAAACTAGTAGGCAGAAAAGAGAGAAGACGGTGAGGCTGGAGGGAATGGGATGATAGGGATCACACTGCAGGGGAAGGACAAAAGTCTATGCTTGCTAAAACAACCTGTTCACAGCCTGGGATTCCTGAATCTCAGCACCCCTCTGCTTTTAGTAAAATAGGGAATCCTTTGGTAAACTGTCTCAGTGCCCTCAAGTATTGGTGCATGTAGAGGGTGACAATCTCCCATGCTATCCATGAAATCCTTTTGCTCAAGTGGCAGAGATGTATGCAGTAAATGTTCCCATCCTTGATGGCCTCACGGCTGCCTCCAGACGAGTGTGGCTGTGCAGTATGTGGTGTTGCAGACACGTCTGTGGCACCACATACCACACATTCAGCTGTTCTCCATGCTGCAAGGGAGCAGTGCAGGGAGGGGGTTTGACCCAGGGGTCAAAAAAAAAAAACACCCCACGTGCAAAAAAAGTGGAGTAGCACACATGGGGACAGCATGTGCCACTCAAAACTGGAGCCTGGCTGGCCAGAGCCATGCTCCAGCTGCCAGCCAGACTCTGCACGGCAGGATTGCCGCTGCTGCAGCGGCAGGATTTCCTCTGCTGCAGCCCCAGGATGCCTTAGCCTCCCCTATCCCAGCAGGGGAAACCAGCCACATGCCAGAGGGTGCATGGCACAGGCATTCCCTGGGGACAACTAGCAGTGGCACAAGGTGTCCCACTGCTAGTTTTCCCTGAGGGAACCAAATGCCCACGCTTGTGTGGATGCAGCCTACGAGTGCCAATATTTTGTAGGTTACAATAGCAGGGAATCACATGATTGAAGGCAGTTTCATAGAGCCTTTTGCAAAAAAGAGGCTGGAGTAAAGTTGTCTAAGATGTGTTTAAGTCTGGTAAATGTCATGATCTTAAAAGCATGCTACGAATGCAGCTTTTTAGTGTAATGATAAATATAACTGAGTCCTCCGTGACACCTTTTCCCTCAAAGAGCCTATTGCCTAGAGCAGATACGCACTTTGGAGCTTCAACATGTACAATCAGATGTTTACCTCCACCATTAGTCACAACAGCACTCCCTCGGTTCTCCTGGTATTGATTTTCTCTCCGCAGTCGCTGCTCTTTAGCGATCTCTGCCACTCGCAGAGGGAGGTCTGAGAACTCATCTGTAGGCTTTACAAAACAAACAGTGACAGTCAAGAAGCAGCCCCTCTCGCTGCAGGCATACATGTTCAGTTATCTTTACCCTTCCCTGGGCTTCTTATTCTGACCTTCCCGCTGGGCACTGCTCTCACAAAGACGAATTCCCAGGGATCTCTCACTAAAATGTGCTGCTTTTATATCGAGGGCCATGAACAGCCTGTCCAAAACTTTAATTTACTTTTCCTTCAAAACTGCATGGATAGACAACACGCACCCAAGGTGGGGGTGGTCAAGATCCTTGAATGCCACCAGTCTGGGGTTGAGGACACGCATGGAGCCCAGGGCTCCCATGAACACGCCAGGCCTGACCTGCTGCCATTTGCTGTTTCCCCAAAAGGACACAGGAGCTGTCCGTCTCCTGAGAGCAAGAGACAGCCTCCTCTTTCCTGTGACTCTTAAATAGCAGAGATACACTTCTGCCCTTTGAAAAGCTACATGTAAATTGGGAAACTGAAAGTCATCGCACTGAGAACCTTCGTTAATTTTAAAAAAGCTGCTTACTTGATTTTGTTTAATGAACCAGGAGCTGCACAAATTATGACACGATACAACAACTAGCATGACCTTCCATAATTCTCCTAGTGGAGTAGGCTAGTATTAATGTAGCATATTTTTAAAAGATGTCTCAATAAAAATATTAATAAGGAAATGACACTTTAGAGTTGCACTAATGTTAGTGAGTTCCCTCGCATATTCAGACTTCCACGTTATGCCTCTTTTCTACACAGTATTACCCCAAGAAGAAGAAAACTACACTTACTTCGTTCCCTGACCATCTTTTGTCTCCGCTGTCCACACTATTGAAGCCAGAATCTAGTGCTCCATAAGGACGACCCGAGTACAGCTCCTCATGACTGTCAAGCAGATCATTTGTATTACTGGCATGTCAAATATCATGGAAAAATTGTTGTTTGTTAAAGAGCTAAAAGCCCGAATTAGCTACTTAGCTGAAGTGAATGGTAACCACTAGCTCAGCATATTACAAGTCGTCATATTGTATTTGCTATGCATAATATATTCTAAGAGGATATAATCTTCCAAATACAAACATTACCATCTGTTAGCCTACTGTCTGACCCAATGCATCTGTCCCGGTCTTGGAAGAGCTGATCTGACAGTATGAATTTAGCCTTGCCACACACCATCCAAAACACAATCCTGATAAAGGTGATTCCTTTGCAAACTGGCCTATTAATATCTTTCCTTCAGCAAGTCTATTTAGTTTGTGAGAGAGACTTGGGTGTTTTAACTGAATGACTCTTCTGCTCTCCTTCAAAGAACCCACTTTTTCATAAGTAATCTCACAAGCACATAAGCATGCTTATTCCACAGACACATAATTGTATGAGAGTGCATCTCTTGGAAGAAGCATGACAATATATAATGCACATGCATTATACATCTCTTTTCTGTACCATGTGTTAATCATCTAAATGGCTCCATATATAGATGCTAAAAATGCGTTTTAAATAATACATCACTGCTTGAGTGATATACAGCACACATTTAGTCTTCACCCATTAAGTTGACTTTGTCAACAGCATGTCTAAAAGACAAATGTGCTATTACATAAGTGCTACAAGGGGTTAAAATATAATGCATATTATAAGGGGCTATACGAGACTCTTCCTGCTCTAAGCAGGCACAGAGGCTACACAATTCAGCAGTGTGGACCATCACAGATGTCAAGTCTGGCAACTGCTGCAGACTGCCACAGCGACAACGTAACAATGGGACTTGTCTGATCCACTGCAGATGGCATGTCACAATGGATCAACTGTCCTGCTGGCACCCAGTGCCCTGGGGGAGAATCCCAACAAATAGCAATTGCTGCATAATACACAAGGAAGAGCTTCAGGAAGCTGAAGGCTCCACCCAAGCACAGCTAATTGCAGGTCATTCTCTCCCTGCTATCTCTCTCAAGTTGTCACTCTCTTTAAACTCCCCCCCTTATCCAGGAAATACTTAGTTTAAAATGTCTGTCGTTAGCATTATTTATGAAGCACCCCTAAGTGTGCAGGGTGCTTCACAGAAATAAGCGACAGGCAACTTGTCCTGTGCAATTTGCAGTTCTAGACAGACATGACATAGTGACAGCGAAGGAAAGCAGCCAAGTGCAACAGCCTGACACTTATTCTTATGTCCAGACCCAGAGCTGGGCCTGCGAAAGGACCCAGTGTAGGTATCCTTTCGAGCCTGCTCCAAACTTTGTTTGAGACAGTAAGGCTCCATGGATGCAGACCTGTATGCTGAGCAAAAAGATATGGGTTATGGACCCGCAGCAGAAATATGGAAAAAAATACCTCCCCTTCTTTTGGGTAGAGGGAAGCAGAACAAATCGTGAATATGCTCAAGGTAATTTTAAAAAATTTGCTTTTTCATATGTATTCGTCTGTGTCAGAAATTTCTTTTTACAGAAACAGAAAAAAATGCCTATAGTAGCCCGGTGACTACCAGCTACTCAGCTTGTTGTACCGTTGGAGCAAAAGGACAACCTAAAAAAGTATAATACAGATAAAGGTAATACTGTAGTCCAGGTAAGGAATAGAAAAAATGATTCAGACAGCAAAATACATTGTCTACAGAGTGACTGTATTTAAGAGATAAGGGTTCACAGTAAGGAAATACTGGATTAATAACATGGTGTTTAGAGGCTGTAAAGGGAGAAAGAAGCTGGTTTCCATGGGGTCTGCCACTATAATTCCATTTTAATTGCAACAGAATCTAGAGAATCAGGTTTTCACCTAAATAATTAATTAAAACCAAAGTGTCCAAGTAACTCTTCATTTATCAGTTTCAATCCAACAAAACCACTATTGTTACATTTCTATCCCACTCAGTTAAAACATGCGAGAAACATTTCATTTGTCACAAAGAACAATTTTTCCAACTATTTAGTTGGTCTAATACAAGACATCACATTTACCCAAAGAACCTTGTCATCTAGCACTGAATCTCTCTGACAACTAACAAATTCAAAATCACAGTTCCTTTCTACCTCAAACCATACTTTCCATTTCCAGGATTCAGAGTAATCTGAAAACAAGGGTTACTGACTGCCAGACAACAGCTTTTATGAAATCAGCTGAGAGTACAGAGATTATTCCTTACTGACCAACTGGTGACAAACAAGGATTAAGTAATTAGCTCTTCCGCAGAGCATTTCTGGGGGGATTACAGAACACCTGGGGTGCTACATGCAAGGCATAAAGCTAAAGGCAGAGGAGCTAACTATCTGAGAATGGTAATAACAACTCTAAAATCCACTGCCTAAAAAAGGCTTTTGGCACTGAAATGGAATATATCCATAAAAATCACTTATTCACTTACAGCCGGAGCTCCAAAGCCACATCATGATACATGCACATATTTCTATATTGAGACTACGGTTATGAGAGCTTTTCCAAACTTAACTAGTCCAAGGATTCCTACTCATCCATGTGCCAGTACTTGAGACGTTTAATGCTTCTGCTCCAGACCTCGCCTCCCTACCTTAATGTCAAAGCTAATGCTAAGCTCCCAGAGGCCATTGCTGTTCTGTTTTCCATTCAGTCATGCTCTTGAGTGCTCCAAATTGCAGTCTTGCAACTGAGACACTGGTTTGGAGACTACTACAGGATAAATTTTGGAGAACATTATCAGAGTCTGCAGACACTGTTAAGGTCAAGGTTTTATTCTGGTAAACTGAAACAGTCATCATCTAAAACGACAAGGAACTGGCTTAGTTTTATTAGAAATATTTATATGTTTAAAAAGTGTTCTGTAATCAGGAAGTACAATGATACAGCGATGCTGACCGTGTTGTGGTATAGCTTGCATGCTACAGCTCTGTCCGCTTCATCAGAGAAGTTTGTATATGAGTAAGAAAGCACTAAAAACCCTAGTTTTGAAACCAGCTTTGCAGCAAGACAGACTTTACTCCTCAAGTTTAATTCCATGCTTTCTCAACCTCACTAGGGGGACCAGATAACCTCTTAGCAGCAGATACAGATCAGATGCAACAACCTTTGGTAACTCGGATCAGAAAACTCTGCTGACTTGCCTGTGGATGCTAACTGGAGTACGTATACTATCCTGTTTTTGAATCGTTCTGTTCATCTCCCAAATTCTAGATTTTGATTGGGGCAAAAGGTCATCTTTTTCACATGCACTTGCTCAACATGCACATGAAACCACACGGGGAATAACTGAAGCTGGTTGGTACATGACAATGAGCAGGTGAACAAGCAGAGTCCTGTCACCCTCTTTTTCAGGCAGTTCAGCTCCATTTTTTAGACCGTGTCCTGGCGCAAGAACTTTTCAGATGCCCAATAGGGATGGGTGTCCAGGGAAATACCAGACAGCTGAAGCTCATTCCACACATGATGGAAATGAAATTCATAGCAGACTCCAGAAGAATCTCCATCCTTGGAGGTTTTTAAGACCCAGCTAGACAAAGCCTTGGCTAGGATGATATAGCTGGGAATAGTCCTGCTTTGTGTAGGAAACCGGACTGGGGTGGGCAATTATTTGGGCCTACGGGCCACATAGGCAGTTCTGAGGAACTGCTGCAGGCCGATCAGCACTCCCCTTCCTCCCCATAACAGCCTGAGCCCATGCCACCGCCCCAGCATCCAGCAGCAGCTGAGCGCCTGGGCCCAGAGCCCACCCTGCATCTGCTGTGGACTTGTCCTGGCCGAAGCAGACCAGCTCTGGACCAGCTGGGACCCACACGCACAGGCCCGACCCTGGCCTGCTTGCTCCGCACCAGCCTAGCCATGCTGAGCAGTGGCAGCAGTGGTGGTGGTTGGGCAGAAGGTGCTGCTGAGCACTGGGGAAAAGCAGCTGCCTCCCCCTCACTGCTGCTGGGCCCTTCTTGCTGCAGCCACCCAGACCTCAAGCCCAGGCTGCCCTGCAGCTCCTCTCTGCTGCCACCACTGCCGGCTCCAGGTTGCACAGAGGGGCAGAGTGGCAGGGCAGATGAGCTGCAAGGCAGCCTGGGTACAGGCTCTGGGAAGCTCCAGCAAGAAGGGCCCAGCAGTTGTGAGGATGGGGTAGCTACTTTGCCCCTGTGCCCAGCAGCAGCTTCTGGTGGTCCAGAGAAGGCATGCAGTGGGCCGGGGTCGTATGCACGGATCCCTCTGGGTCCAGAGCAGGCAAAGGATGGGGCCAGGCCAGGGCTCTGCATGCAAGTCCCTGCCAGTATTATAGGTCTGGGGCCAGTGCTGTCGGCAGCCGGAAGGAGCCGCTGCCACCTGGCTGCCTAGAAATGCAGTCCAGCCACAGAGCCACCCCAGCCCCACTGCGCGCTTGGGGGCAGTGTGATGCATCACGGGCCAGACAGCACCTGGGCCAGGTGGGACCGAGGGACCTGCTACAGGCTTGATCCAGCCTGTGGGCTGTATTTTACCAACCACCTGGAGTAGATGGTCTCTTGAGGTCCCTTCTAACCCTAATTTTCTATGAAGCATCTTGAATGAGTTTTGCCAACCCTTTTATATTGGTATTGCGAGTATTGGTAAAATTAGTGAATTATTTTCAGCATATGAAATGAAAACCTTAGCAGTTATACTTTGGAGAGTTAACTACAGTGGAGAACCACAAAATAAAGTCAATAAGCCTATGGTCCAGTGGTTGATTTTATACTTTTCAAAAGAAATGACAACACATTATGTTGAAGATCAATAGCTTTAGATACAGTTCACTAGACTTGGCAATTTATGTCACCGAAAAAGCATGACCTAGTTTCTTTAGGCTTTCTGAAAAGCAGCTCTCTAAATCCCTGCCTCAGTTTAATTTCTGTAATATGTTCCTTATCACAGCAAAGGTCAAAGATAATATCACGCGGCTTAGCTAGCAAGGAGCCTCAATACTTTAAAAATCAAACTGCATCCCAGTTGTGGTCTCACTAGGCCCACATACAGGCTAGTAACACATACCCTGATTTATCTGCCATGACTATTACTGCTTTGACTCAAATCTAAGGTCAACCCTAAATTCAAGACCAGTTTCCCCAGTAATTAGATCTTATATATGGAAACTTTATAAATTGTTTTATAATTTTCAAGGTATAGAAACTAATTATCAGAGGGCTGTCTTGAATTCACCCACATCCATTGCTACAGCAGGGGAAAACAGAGGCTGGGAGTAGGGGTCATGTGGCCCCCTTGCCTTGTGCTCCCCTGACCACTTCTTCCCCCTCCCACATACCTGACCCCCATGCCACCAACACACCCCCACCCCCAACTCCCCACAGCCTCTGCCCCTCCGCCCACTCTTACTGTCGTGATGCTGCTGGGGCTTTACGTCCTTCCAGAGTCCTTGCTGGGCCAGTCAACAGTGTTGGTGCTGCTGACTGGCTGGGCAGGGAACGGAGTTTCCATGTTCTCTGTGCCTGGGAAGGAATCCAGCCCCAGCTGTGCCAGGCAGTAAGGGGGAGAAAGGAGGGAGAAGAGGGGGCAGAAGTACAAGGAGGTAGCGGGGGCAGGAGATTGCTATGGGTCTGTCTGTGGCCCCAACCAAGGCTCAGGGCCAGAATTAGAGCTACAGCAGCTGCATGCCCCTCATTCGCTTTGAAAGCAAATCTAAAACGAGGGCCTTTTCCCACTCCCATGTTGACTGGGGGGGGGAAATGGGATGACGGGACAGACCCTTGTCTTAGATTTGAGTAAATACAGTATTTATTTTGAGCCAAGCTAACGTGCTTGGTGCTGTGCAAACACAGTCCCTGCCCCAAGAGCCTGAACTCTGAATAGATGTGTAAAGTGCACAAAGTGTTTGTGTTGAACCTATCTAATGTGGATGCAGAACCAAAGGGGAGCTCTCTGTCGGCCCGTGATGCAAATCCTCTGTCACAGCTCTTTGGTACAACTATGCTGGCTCCTTTGCTTTACTTCTTATCTTTGGTTTGTGTTTCCTTGGTTGTCTATGCTTCTACTGTACCGTGTCCCAAGCCACTGCTGGATGTACTTCTCTACCCACTTCCTCCTACCCAGCATGCACCAAATCCCCAAAGTGATCTTGAAAACAAGCCAATAAACACACCCAGTGCAGAAAGCTGAAGAGCTCAGGACCATTCTTTGGCACCTACACTGTCTCAGTTCCCAGGCTCTTGGACACACTGAGGAGGAGCGAGTGGGCAGGGCATGTCATAGTGCAGTCCCTAGGCATGGCACCAAGGTGGGGCAGGTGCTCCGACTGCTTCTCAGACAATAGCGTGTGCTTTGAAGGCTTATTCCCTGTGGCACAGCCCTACTTTGGATGGTCACTGAGTAGATACTCCTGTAGTCCCATACCTTCTTTTCTCTATACTGCCTAACACAAATAAATAAACAATAAACTCCTACTCTTCTCCAGACATCTTACTTGAGCAGCTGATGCAAATGCCCGCTCCAATATTTGTGTTACTGGGCAAGCATTTGTGCCAAATGAAAGCCTGCCAAGAACAACAGTTTGCTAATGGGGTGGAGAGCAGCATTTACACCTGTGGTTAGGGCAGGACAATCATCAAATGCTGCACGAGAGGCTAAACATTTCAGCAATCTCATACTGTAGTAAGCTGTGGGAAAAGGTCAAGATCTTTTTTGAACCCAAAACATACGTTAATGTCTGAAAAATAAATTGAATTTCCCTGCATATATAGCCTAAAAATCACTACTCTTCCTAGACACATGCCCTTTAGCACTGGCTTAAGTGTAGTATTGTCTACATCTTCCTTCTAATCTCCTCTCTGCTGCTTTGTTAGCTGAATCCCCACTAGACTACCCCACAGGGAGAGACGGATAATAATCTGCTTCAAGGTGACAATTATAAGTGAAAATGCACTGATCAACAAGCAATCCATAGATCTAGTTTCTGTCAATCCTAAACTCATAAGGCTGGAAGAATTTTCCTAAACCATGTCAAAACAGGAAATTTTGAATTCAGATCAACTTACCAAGAGCCAAATCCCATAGGTCTCCTGTCATAATCAGGCAAATCCGGAGCTGTCTTACATGCTTCTATGTTCAGGTATTTAAATATGTGGATTTTTCCTTTTATACATATCTACAAAAGAGAATCTGTAAGTTTCAAAAGACTGAACAGTAATTAGCAGTTGCCACTAATAAATCAGCAAGCTCAATTGTCAATAAATAAACCTTTCATCTATTCTTCTAACCTTTCTCCCATTTTAGATAAACCTGCATATTGAAGACCAAACATAATAAAATCAACTGGAAGCCATTCTGCAAGAACATCTGGGGCCCTTTCTGAGAGCTGGCTGAGGATGCTTTGTCATGTGAACAATGAGGTACATACATTTGTACAGAGTAAAACTTACACCGCTTGGCACTAAAGCTGAAGCGACCAAACCCTGCCCGAGTAAGAATGGCAAAGGCAGGTTGCCAAAAGTCAAGCTCACATGTCAATCACGTGAAGCTGATTACAGCTATCTTCATTTTTAATATAGACGCTGGGTCCATGGAAACTACACGTCTTGGCTTGTGCCACTGATCTGCCACAGAGAGAAAGGAGGCCACGGTATGACCTGCAGGTCCCATAGGAAAGTTTAAGTCAGTCATTGACCACACTGCCTTCAGCCCACAGGCTGCATTCTGGGCAGTCTATTGTAAAGTGAATGACAATGCATCTAGTTTTAGGTTCCCAGGTCAAAGACTGGCACAGATATTGCTAATTCCCCACAGGCATCCTCTCCCACAAAGCTTATTCTGACCTAGAGTTGCTTGCTTATATCAATTCTACAATGAGGATTTAATTCAAAAAGCTAAAGGAAGTCCTGCCATAAACACGTCTGATACCACTAGTTTGACAAACAAGGAAAAAGGGAGGTGAGGAGGATTTGTTCCATGGATTAGATCCTAAATACAGCTCACCTGTGCAGGGGGTGACTGTAGAGGGTTGTTATCTAGTGTAATTGTCTGAAGATGCCTGAGGTTCCGGTAACAAACAGGGATTGTGGTTATTTTATTGCAGGAAAAATCTAACCGAATCAAAGGCAGTTCTGCAAGCTCTGGTGAAAGAAAATAAAACAGCTTTAAAGCAACAAGAAAGCATAAATTTTCATGCCTGAATTCATAAGTCAAGTAATAATGGAGTTTACTACTTGCTCTAAAACCAAAAAATCCCCCCACACCTTTAACACAAGAACCTAAATGCCAAAAATCTAGCTGTTACACGTGGCCACCTTTCATTTGTTCATCTTACCTTCAGGTAACCGCAGCAAATGATTTCTTCTAACATTCAGGTCCCGCAAGGATTCCAGATTGCCAATCTGGGGAGGTATCATCTGTATTTCGTTACAGCTCACATCCTGAAATGCAAGACGACTGGATGAACTATTGTTTTGATATGGTCACTCTGCCCCTTTAAAAAATCCCAACACCAATCCCTGCCCCTCTGTTAAGTGAGAGACAGCTCTATTTTAATTATAAACTTAGAAAAGATAAGCAATAATATCACACCTAAGGTTCTCAAAATGCTTTGCTAACATTAATTTAGTCTCATTGCTGAGATGTAGGCAAGTATTATACCCGTTTTACAGAACTGGAAATGGGGATGCACAATAAAGAAGCAGTATTTTGGTGTCCCAGCTAGATAACCGTAATACCAGGAGCAGAATCCAGGAAATCTGACACTAAATGATACAGGCTTTGGACAAATTATACAGAAAAACTGGAAGTAAATAACAGTTCCAGGTATATTAAATCGGCCAACTAGTATGTTACTATACACTTCAATTATTCCTCTAAAGTCTTCCCATTTCCAAGGAGATAAGAGCTAACTCTGAGAGTTCATTTGCAGGGACTGACTACTTTGCATGGACTTTTAAAATCTTCAAGACTTCGAGGCACTTTCACAAATGACAATACACAAACCAAATAAAATGCAAAGTGAACTGCCAGTACAGAAGTCAACCACCACAAAAGTAATACTCATGCAAATTAAATGTAGCCCTTGCCCCACATGTCAAAATACAAAACAAGAACAACCTCCCCACCTTCCTCCCCTGCAAAAAAACCCCAAACCCCGTATGTTATCTGCATGACCCAAAATGTATAAATCTATTTTCCTGAAGTGGGGGAAAAAAGGGTTTCTTTAAAAATGTATTGGGGGGCGGGAGGGGGGAGGAAGTGTGCTCAGCCCAGGTTCCCTCAAAGAAGATGCCCTGACACCAGCCACACTCTCAAATCAGGGAGGCTTAAAGTATTTTTGTCGCAAATAGCATCATTTATATCAGCCACTGCCATATACAGAGAGAACCTGGGACATCAGGCTCCAGTTAGTACAGGTCTGTCTACTCTAATTCAGGACAGAAGCAGGAAGCCAGAGCCAGCAAAGGGAATGCTACTCTGGACTGGGCAATGTCTGGCTAATAAGCAGGTCTGGCAGCACTGAATTTGCTAGAAATAAGTTCCAGACTCTTACTTCAGGTTATTCTAGAACCACAATATCCAAATTGTTCCCAATCTTTAATGCATTTATTCTCATACAAGCATGTTTATGTGAGCTATGGCATTGCTATGAAGCCCCATTTCACAGCTGGAGAAGTGCGGCCCTACATGACTTCATGGAATCATAGAAAAATGAGGGTTGGAAGGGACCTCAGGAGGTTGCATCTAGTCCAACCCTCTGCTCAAAGAGGGACCAGCCCCAACTACATCATCCCAGCTAAAGTTGTCTAGCCAGGTCTCAAAAGCCTCCAAGGATGGAGATTCCACCACCTCTCTGGGTAACCTGTTTCAATGTTTTCATAGATTTCACAGACGTTAGGGCTAGAAGGGACCTCTCAAGATCATCAGGTCCAGCCTCCTAGTGAGAAAATTCTTCCTAATATTCTTCCTAACTGCCCTTGCTGCAACTTGAGCCCATTGCTCCTTGTTCTGTCATCTGCCCCCACTGAGACCAGTCCAGCTCCATCCTTGCAACCCCCCTGCAGGGAGTTGAAGGCTGCTATTCAATCCCCCTCGGTCTTCTCTTCTCCAGACTAAATAAGCCCGGTTCCCTCAGTCTTTCCTCACAAGTCATGTCCCCTGGCCCCACAACCATTTTCACTCTCTCCAACTTGTCAACATCCTTTCTGAAGTGGGGGGCCCACAACGGGACACAGGACTCCAGATGTGGCCTCCCCAGTGCTGGGTAGAGGGGAAGAATCACTTCCCTTGACCTGCTGGCAACGCTCCTACCAATGCAGCCCAGGATGTCGTTAGTCTTCTTGGCAACAAGGGCACACTGCTGGCTCCTGCCCAGCTTCTTGTCCCCTGTCACCCTCAGGTCCTTATTTGCAGATCTGCTGCCCAGCCAGCGAGCCCCCGTGAAGTCACAAAGGAAGTCACACGGGAAGTCCATGATAGAACAAAGACTTCACGTGGGCCAACATCTTATTGGTTGTATTCTTTAGTTGAAAAGCATTATCTATTATCTGAAAGAAGCTGAAACCTGCTAGAGCAAATGGTTTGCAAATTATAGCCCAAGCTGCAACCCCTAAAAATGAAGTGTATACTCACAAGCTCTGTTAAGTGTCTAAGCTGTCCAATTTCTTCAGGCAGTGAGACCAGTTTATTATTACTTGCTATCAAAACTTTCAATGGTAGACTACACAAGTGTACTGGCAAGGTGGAGAGCTGGTTTCGACTTTTTGGTAGGAAGACAAAAGAAAGCAGTTAGCATTCGGGAAGAGACCAGTTACCAACTTTAACACAACAAAAAGAAATACCAAAACCGCAAACTCAGTTATGACAGCACACAAGTGCATCAATTCTCTTTCTGCACATGATTATAGGTAACCTGGTACCCTGCAGTTTTGTCCACATCTCACTCTAACTCTTCATTTTCCCAATGTCTGTGTAGACAGAAGCTCTGAGTCTGCTACTCAACTCTTTGGAACTCCTGAGAATGGGAGAACAGGACATTTTTGTAGCAGGATTTGAGACTAGCTACTTTTAGGCATGGTGCACATACTTTTTATAGCTAACCCAGGTTGCCTTTTTTTAATTGTGTGTCTGTATGCAGGGAGTGTAAGCAGAATTAGCTTTTACTTGCTCGTGCAGGAGTGTTAAGTGTGTGTTATAAGTAATTCATTTGTAATGGAGTCCAAGCTGTGAAATTTTTTTTAATGGATTTAAAAATTTCACAATTCACTGTTTGACATTTCAGGTTTTTATTACTACAGAAGCATGGTCATATGATGGGACTCTGACCTCAGTAAACAAATCACATGGGATGAAGCCAGTTAACAAGAGAGAAAGTTTCTGTTTACAAATACATCAGAGCAATATGAAATGAGCTGCAAGTTAGAGAGAACGTTAATGGCACTTCAACTGAGGTTTGGATCAGCTATAAAAACCATGTTTGACAAAACATGGCATTGTTTTTTCAGCGTCTGAAGTCTAGATTTTCCACTGTAAAATTCTATTCCTGTGCAGCGGAGGAATCAATGCCAGCTAGCAACATGGTATAATAATTTGAAATGCACCTGCTAGAGATCACAGCAATAGGAAATCCGCCTCTGACTCATATCCTACTCCTACAATACACACCATAAAACAAAAAAGGAACATAAGCAAAATTAAACTGGCAAAGGGGTAATGCTTGATGCAAAGTGTGTGCTGGTTTTTTTTACCAGTATCAGCAGCTGCTTGTGACTGAGGGCTCTGCATACTTAAAATATTGTTTCTAATACAGACTATTACATCCAGCTGAAGTGCAACAAGAAGGTACAACACTGCTACAAGCACATCAGACAATTAAGCAGATGTAGACAAATGCATTCAAGATTTATCCAAAAACCTCTGAAAAGTCCATAATACAGTGTGCTTAAATGGGAATTCCCTAAACATCACTAAAAAGTTGCAAGTTGTGCAGAGATGCATTTCTTTCCTGACCATCTCTTTTTAGAGTTGGTAGATATCTACAATTTACACAAAGACTAGTAGACTATTTTATGATAAGACTCCACAGAGCTTGAGTTAAGCCGAGATGTGTGACCTTTATCATTTATTACTTTCTTGTCTTGCACCTCAATCCATTGCTAATCATCTCTTACCCTAATTTAGAGAGTCGAGGAGCAACTTCCTTAATCTAGGCAGTGAGGTCTTGCTTTTCAAGGCATTTAGAAAGGAAACTCCAAAGAACAAGTGAAATTTATCAGACCAGATGATGCATCAGATTAAAAAAATCTTAATGCACATTTCATATTTGTCATTAATATGCAAGGTGCATCCACCTAAAGCCCAAGGCAAATGGGCAAACAAATTACCATGCAGGAGTAATTAGTCCATACTGAAGTTCAAATTGAATCAACTGTTGACACTGTGCAAGTGGTGGCTTTACTTTTAGCTTACTTTAACTTGAAAAAATACTGGTCATTTACTTTGTTCATTAAACGAAATAGTTTCAGTTACACATCTTACCCATGTGCAATTTCCATTAAAAAGAAACAGACAATTATTCTTTCACTGTACTGAAGGTTGAACTGAAACTATTTCTGAATTATACAGATTTTCAGAGAGTAAAAATCCCTGCCCACTTTAATATATAACTTACTCAAAACCCCAAGAAACTGTTTGCTTCTCTCAGACTTACAAATTAAATTACTGGCTGCTTCTCTTGTTCTCTATTCTCTCACATACAAAAAGAGATTGTCCAGCTATATCTTGGACAGATTTATACGGTTTACTTCCTCTGACTTCAGCAATGTGTCTCATACGACAAACAGCACTTGAACAAAGAAATTTTGACCAATTTGTGCAATTGCCAGTTGTCTCCTCAGTGTCAGTCTGTGACCTTCTAGTTTCAAATCAGTCTCTTAAAACAGTATTTCTTAGTATCATTAGTCCATTCCTTACAGCTTAAGACAAGCAAGTATGAAAGTATTTCCCTTGTGTTAACAGTTATATTGTAAAAGTCTCTGCATACTGAAAACTGCTTCAGACATTCATTTTGTGAAGCTAGACAGACCCAAAGATGACAGTTTTCTTAACTCAGATTCCCTTTCCCTAATCAGACTTATTTTAACTGACCTTTTCTTTGAAATATTATTTAAAGTCCAAACAGGACCACCAAGATTTTGAAACAAACTATGTACCCAATGTTGCTTGCTTGAAAGGAGTGATTAAATTGAGGTACCCAGATACTTAAGTGAAACTTTAATTTGACAGTATTTATCTACATGGCTTTACCACGGAATCTGCTAAATTTATTCAGTGGCAGGATCCACTCCCATCAAGCAACAGTCCATGCTATGTTATTTCCATGACCTGTTCCTCCTTATGTGAGCCTGACCCTTTGGTTACTGTAGAAGTTTGCAGGCACAAGGAGAAGCAAGGGTCTCATAATAAATTAAATGAATACATACAAGTCTCAAAAGATCTTGAAAAACCTAGCCAGAGGTCATTTTTCCTACTTTATTTAAGCTAACACCCTGCAAAACACTTCAAGACTCTTTAGCAATTTCCTACTGCTACCAATTAAGGAGCCAGGATGCTCTGTTAAAAATCTACAAGTGCCCTGGAACTATCACAGGTCATAATTTTAAATTAAGTACAATTATTAAATAAATTCAGGTGCAAAGACAACCCAATGGCTCCAGTTAAATAGACACGGCTCATTAGAAGAAAAAAAAAAAAAAAAAGAGACTCCTGAACACAGTTTTAATTTATCCAAACACCCAAAATTACTACAACTATCAGATTAAAGAAAGATTCCGATTTTTCTTTAGTTTATTTACATGGAGCACTTTGCATACCATTTCAAAAAACAACAATTTTCCTTGCATAATCAGGTTGTTCTCGTTGCATGGGTCTCACACACAGCAAATAAAAAACCATGCAAGACAGAGATGCAAATGTTTATAAGCACTAATGCTTATCACAGTAAACATACACTTATTTATTATCATTGTGATTTCTTATAACAATAAATATTCTTGCACCTTTATAGCACATCCCATCTCAGCATTTCAAAGCACTTTATGAACATTACTGATTCAGGGTAGATATCATCAGTTTACAGATGGGGAAAATGAGGGACCAAAGTGAAATGACTTGCTTAGGATCACACAAATGACTTTGCATCAGGGGCAGCAACAGGATCTCTCGAGTCCCAGATGCTGGCTTTGTCAGAAAAGTCATCTTTCCCCTTTTGTTACTTTTAACATGCAGAAACCCAAGAGGTCTCATTTACAGGGTAATAAGAGAATATAAAGAACGAAAAAAATCAATAAATCTTTTCTGATCACAGACCTGGGCAGGGACAGGAAGAATCAAAGGAAGAGAAAGAAGAAAGATTCCAGATTTGTTAATCAGAACAAACAGGCAATTTATATTTCCTGTGCCATCAGATCTGTAAAACTGAACAGATGGAACCTGTTTGAACTCATAAAGGAGGAATGCTGACTGCATAGAAAATAAGACTGCAGGCAGTGTGCAGCAATCCCAAAGTGCCAAAAGTTAAAATTATTATTGGCTGGTGTCTCTTGATCAAGGTAAATGAAAAAGAATGGTCCAGGCTGGTGGATTAGATAATCCACATTATCATAGGGGACAGGTTATACATTGTGTTTGCGTCATCTACTAAAGTTGCAAAAGTTTGTGTGAATGTAGACTGCTGATACGAAATCAAGTTTTCAAGGTGATGGTTACCTGATATTTAGAAACGTCAAGGACTGCAGGTTCAATATGGCCTCGGGGATGTAACGAATGCAGTTCTGGTAAAAATTAAGGCTCTCCAGGGAAACAAAGTGACAAACTTCTGCTGGAAGCTCGGAGAGTCTGTTCCGTGACAAATCTGCGGAAAAAAGGAAAGATAAATGTTCACCAAACAGCCCGAGTGTGACTGCACGGGGCAAGGATTGTGCTTCCACAAGCGGACATTGCCTTGCACACTGGAGGGACAGGTGGTTGGAAACGTTATGTCCCCATTAGGGTTCCCATTCTACAACAGAAGCGAACCCAGACCTTTTTAAGTTTTACATGCAAAATCAGAGCATGAGCACATACGGTTTAACCCAACTTCAAAGAACCAGCTGCCTAGTGGTTAGGGAAATCGTCAGGGACATGGGAGATTGTGCTTGAAGCCCTGTCTTGCTCTGTTCAGACCAGGGAGTTGATTCTGGGTCTGTCATATCCCAAGGGAGTGCTCTAAGCCCCACGCTACGGTCTCTTCTGGACTGGGTCTCAATCTCTCCCGTTGGAGTTGTTCTACTTTGTAAGTAATTGAACATTCACTGGACCAAAAACAGAGAGGAACTGTTCAATGCCAGGCACCTAGGATGTGGAAGATAGATTCCAGTCCCTGGTCCAATTAACAACACATTACAGGGGAAAGTCCAAACAATGGAGCTTGGAAAAAAACCCCTCCAAAGCAGTGGATAGTTTGGTGGTTTGGACAATCACCAAGTTAAAACCCTGGTCTGGATTAGGCCAGCCAAAGGCTCCAACCAATACTGCCCATATTCTAGGGAACCATCCTAGTCACTGGGCTACTAGGGCCCTAGAGTTGGGTGCCCCCAAGAAACCTCTCCTAATTAACAGTTTGTTAAAACTGATGCACAATTTTTGGTTTTGACTAGTCAAGGACTCCACCCCCCCGGGCCAACAACCATGCTCTAATTGTGAACTGTAAATGTATAAAATAGTAATGGTCACCAGCATCGTGCCTTTGCACTGTGTTCTTTCAGCTGTCAAGTGACTTAGCTTTAGTTTTTGTTTTTGAGAAGAGCAAGGAAAAGCTTGTGCTCACAAAGGCCAAAGGACAATTCCCATAACACGCGTCTGCTGCAGCAGCTTCCTCACACACCCTCATTCTCTGTGCTAACCCAGAGGTACATCTACCACTATGGGCCAGAGAGGTTGTTTCACATGGGTACTCATTTCCTTCTGAGTGACTGTCAGTTTAACAAACTGCATGACGCTTTACCTCTTCAACAGCAAACATCTACTATAGCCAAGTCAAACTATATAATCAACCTGAATTATTATTGTACATGATTGAAAAAAAAAAAATTAACCACTACTTTTTTTCATTCTTAATGACAAGATGCGATTACTATAGAGTCAACATATGCAACAGTTATAAGAAGAAATGCAAGACTTAGAAGAAGAGCCGAACAGTTGTAATTTCTTCATCCACTTGGAATCAACAATTTCCATCTTTATCCTTCAATGTACCTGTTCAAATGACCCTGTCCTCAGAAGGCTGGTAAATCAAGCAGACCTTGCAGTGTGCCTTCCAGGTCCCTTTAAACCCAGGAAGGAAACTTTTTTAAAAGTAAAGGTCTTCTGACTGATAACGTGCTACTACCAGCTTTTTCCTGGCTGAGGAAAGAGATTGTTAAGATTAAGTACCTAAGCTTATCTCACCTTCACCTAAAAAAAAAGAAGAGGCTTTCAACATAGGTAGGACCCAAACATATTAGGGGCTATAAGCCTAATTCAACATTTACAATGGTGCTGAGAAAAACAGAAGCTAGTGCAGATGATGGAGCAAAGAAGTAAAGCTCTTTTTTAAAAAAGAACTGGTACTTAAGTGGTTCAACTGCAAAGAATGGCTGTCAGGTTTAAACTAACAAAGTGCATTAAGGAATCTGATCCTGAGGTATGGTTACTACTACCTTTAGCCAGGGACGCTACCAGCCTTTGTCAGATTGGTTGGGGAAGGTACAGACGCAGGCATTTCTGTTACCTGGATTCGCCAAACACAACTGGGAACCATAAACACCCGCAAGACGTGGGACTACGGGCAGAATGACTCTAATCAAAGGGAATAAACTAAACACTGTTCTTGCTTGCAGTTGCTTCCCAGAGACTCTAGCAAAACCTCAGTTTAAACTGGGTTGTATTTGATTTTTGATAAATCAACAGTTTTCAAAGGACATCTCTGACCACCTCTAATTGCAGGTATTAAGAACGCAAACTAATAATGGTCTGGACTAACCACACCCTTCATGAGCAGGAACTGTTCAAGAATTCAGAAATGCTAGTGAAGGCAAAATACCTCTTTATACTTCTAACATAGCCCTAGCATGCAATTTTAAAGTCTTTATCCCACTGCACTTAAACTGGGCACAAGACCTCTCCCAGTGTTGTTCCAGTCATTTCCTCTCCCAAACCTTTTGGTTATTTATTCCCACAATTTGCTTGATTCTCATTAGTCACCTTCTAAAACCCACCAAGAAAACTGAATCATAATTTGGGAGATGCATAATGAGAGATCCAATTAAGTTACTACATCAAGGCACCTAATGAAATAATTCTAATTATTAAAAGTTAGCATATGCTAAAACACAATGGCACCGCTACTGTCACAACACGTTAACAGACTCCACCACATTCTCTTTAAAAAACCAGGTGACTGTGGCATTGATGCCTACGTAGTCAAATGGGTGGCAAACTGGCTCAATGGTCGCACCCAGACAGTGGTGGTGGATGGGTCGTTTTCGACCTGGAGGGATGTGGGCAATGGAGTCCTCCCCCAGGGCTCAGTTCTGGGCCCTGTGCTATTCAACATCTTTATCAGCAGTCTGGAGGTGGGTGTGGAAAGCACGCTGTCCAAATTTGCTGACGACACCAAGCTGTAGGGTGAGGTGGGCACGCTGGAGGGGAGGGACCGAATCCAGCTAGATCTAGACAGGTTACAGAGGTGGGCAGATGAAAATAGGATGGATTTCAACACAGACAAGTGCAAGGCACTGCATCTAGGGAGAAGGAACCTGCAACATACCTACAGGCTGGGGAACACCCTTTTTGTCAACATGGTGGCAGAAAGGGATCTTGGAGTCATTGTTGACTCCAGGATGAACATGAGCTGCCAGTGTGAGGAAGGGGTCAGCAAGGCTAACCACACCTTGTCGTGCATCTACAGATGCATCACGAGCGGGTCCAGGGAGGTGATCCACCCCCTCTATGCGACATTGGTTAGGCCACAGTTGGAGTACTGCCTCCAGTTCTAGGTGCCGCGCTTCAAGAGGGATGTGGCTAGCATTGAGAGAGTCCAGAGGAGGGCCACTCATGGTCAAGGGGTGGCGGGGCAGGCCCTACAAGGGGAGGCTTAAGGGCCTGAACCTATTGAGTCTCCACAAGAGAAGGCTGAGAGAGGATCTGGTGGCTGTTTACAAACTCACCAGGGGGGACAAGAGAGAATTGGGGGAGGCTCTGTTCCCCCAGGCACCACCCGGGGTTACTAGGAATAACGCCCACAAATTGTTAGAGAGGACATCAGGAGACATTAGTTAGGGCTGCCAGGTTCTGGAATGGACTCCCAAGGGAGGTGGTACTCTCTCTTACCTTGGGGGTCTCCAAGAGGAGGCTGGACAGATATTTGACTGGGGTAATATGATCCCGGCACCCGTTCCTGCCCAGGGCAAGGGGTCGGACCTGATGATCTGTATAGGTCCCTTCTGACCCTAAGAACTAAGTACTATGACTGGGAGTGCAGGTTACCTGCAAGTACCAAAAAGATCAAAAGGAGAACAGCAAAGCAATGCAAAACTCTGGAACTCTTGGTTCAGAGACGATACCTTTTACTAGACCAACTAAGCAAGAGGAGAACAGTGTAATTCATAAACAACCCACCATGACGCACTTCAGTCAGTCTTGGAGATAAAAATATTTTCTGTCCAATCATGTCCTTTAAACAATTATTATGAAAGAAGTAAGAATTACTACAAAGCTACTATTACTTATGAGGCATAAGACTTTTTCTATGGCTCGTGGGTGAAAAATAATAAAAAGAAATCATTAATTTTACAGTCATCATGTCACCACATACTCCCCAGCTTCCAGCAGGCATTTATTCTGACCCGGTCCTTCACACAGCTGGGCTGGTGAAGCAGTTTTTAATAACCACACATTCAGACAGAGACAGTCCCCTCAATTTAACCACTCACATCTTCTGCCAGAGGAAGTCATAATGTAATTTTGCATTGTAAGGACATACCTAAGTAACATTTGGTGTCAAATGAATGTTACTAATTGTATCCAACTGTATGTAAAACGTGAATGAAACAGACTTCAATTATCCTTCAGGTCTCATGAGTAAAATGTACCGAATATTTGAAACTCTGCAGACCTTTGCTGTCGTATTTTCTGAAGGAGGAAGTCATTGTAAAGGCAAAATCAAGCATTCAGAAATACTAACCTAAGAGCAAGGAATCTTACAAATTACATACATAACTTGGTAAGACAGGTCACAGCATGACAGAAGTGGGATGATAAAACTAGCTAGCAACAAAAGACATTTCAAACAAGACTTGCCTCTGGTTAAAGTAACTCTGAAAACGCAACATCTCAACATAGCTGAAATTCACTGGAAATCTGATCAAATCATAGTTCAATCGCTGCAGGTATATGGATCTGAATGATCTGGATGGAGCAGGCCTGATCACTTCAAAGTTTAATTGATAGAGCAGCAGTTTCACTAATAAGGAAGTCACCAGAATGCCCTGATCTACTCCGAGACTTGGGTAAGAGCAGAGATCATTTCATATGGGGAGAGGAAGAGTACAAGGAACAAAAAACAGAGCTGCCATGAGAACAACCAGCACGTCTGTAAAACAGGACTAGACGCATTGGCTGACAACACCTGCAAACCAATACAGAACTAAGTGTGTCGAGTCACCAAATCAAACACGAGCAGCTACAAATCCCAGAGCTGCAAATGAAGTGCTTTTGGTTCCTTGAAACTAATACAAAAGTGTACACGTAAAAGGGCTTAATATTATATCCCAGGCAATGCAGAACACCTGGGCATCCTCACATAAGCTTAGACAAGTAAATGACATTTCCACTTATCTACCATGGCCTTGTTAATCCATTTGGCCAATTCCTCTGAAAAATCAAAAGACCTTCCACTTGAATGAGGCCCTGAAATAACTCTGGGATAATTCAACACATCTTGTATGAAGCTCTATAACAAAAATATCAAAATGAAGAGATCAGCTCTAGCAACAACAGGAGAGACTTATAAAAACCAGTCCTGTGATCAGGCACATATGTAGTAAAGCTGATTTGCAGTACAGCATTGTGTAATACTCCTCCAAAAGAAGAACAGGGCGTGCAGAAAAGGAACACAGCTGAAGCTGAAGGGGTTTAATGGACAGGTTTAAAATTCAAAGGGGCCTTCAAACTGGGGAAGTAAAATAGATGACAAAACAAAATTAAAAAGCTAAGTAAGATGTTTCACGAAGGGAAGAAAAACCAAATACCCAAACGTAGAACGGATTAACTAGTACTCCTGAGACAGGTCTGGGAGTGAAGGTGGGTCGCACGCTCAACGTGAATCAGGAATGTGAGGCTGTTGGAAGAAAAGCAAATGCGGTTTTGGGTTGCATTAACAGAACCACTGTATGCAAGGCACCGGTGAGAGTGATACACTAACCAGCCTGAGAGAAGCTCTTAGCGAGAGTTTTGGATCCAGTTTTGGGCACCCCGTTTTAAAAATGACACAGAAAAACCAAAGAGGACCTAGAGGGAAGCGACAAAGAGACCATAGGGGTTGGGTTGGAATGCAGCTGTATTGGGAAAAGCTGAGAAAACTAAGTAAAAAACTGTTTGGCTTGGAGAAGAGGAGATTAAGGGGAAATAGGAAAGTTTTCACATATTAGAAAGGCTGCCATAAAGATGGAAAAACATGGCTCTCCCTTGTCAAAGAGGGCAGGGCATGCAGCAATGGGTTTAAACCACACAGTAAAGCAGATTTAGATCAAATATTTCAAGAAAACTTCCTAACTGGAGAAAAATGAAACCGGCTGCCTCTTCTCCCTTGGAGGTTTTCAAGCAGAGGATGTATAGCCATCCTTCTGGGATAGGTTAGGAACAGCGCAGCCTACATCTGTGTGGGGAGCTGGATGACATGATTCGAGATCCCTTCCAAAATTATGATTCTTGAATAAAAATCTCCCAGCACTTCAGGGCATCTATAATCACTGCAAACAGTCAGTCTTATTACACTGTGGAGTACATGAAAATAAAGCAGCAGTAACAATGTCAATATAGAAAGAGAGAAAGAAATTACAGTATTGCCCTACTAATCCATACGCTACGAAATCCACATGGAGACGATCAGCTCTCCGTTTCTCAGAAAAATAGTTAATAGCAGCGCGCTGTGATTCTCAGCAGTTTTAGAACATGCACTGCTATCCTTCGGGAATATGGTAGCTTAATTTATTAAATACAAAAGAAAAAAAAGAAAACTGTCAAACGAAGTGAGCAAAATTAATTTTGTGGCACATTTACCTTGGTTTACTCAATGCCAGTGTTCACCTTCTTGTATATTATTCAATTATGCTAACTAGCCATAGAAATAAATCAGTCATTAATATAAATTAGAAGTGGATTAACCTACAAATTTATCTAGAACCCCCCCCAGATTAATAATTATTGCGAGTGAGCATATTAGTGAAATATGGCTGCTGTAACATGGAATGGGAATTACTTTTGTGCACTTTGACCTTTGGAAGATTAGCGTGAATGTTCCCACAAATCTACCATAAAAAAGGCTCTTCTGGCTTGCTAAAAATGGGTCAAACTTCTTTAAAGGGAAGATCATGTGGGACTTTGGCAATGGGGAAACATTCTTTGGAAACTAACTTCTTTGTGAAAGATAAAACACTAAGCATATGAATAAAAATGCAGTTTCATAATGGTGGCCTTTCCCCTATAAATCAGGGTCTTGTCTGGAAAAGCAGAAAATCTAGTTTTACACGTGACAGGAGAACACAATATATTTAGAGTTGCACACTGCAAATTAGACAAGAGATTTCACCCCTGTAAGATTTCAGTATTAAATTTAAGGTCTTGCTTAAAAAGGAATGCTACAAAGACATAAACATATTAGAGGGTTCATCTTTACTGCCTTGCTAGTTCAAGCTATAATATATGTTTTGCCATTAATCTTGACACCTATCACTAAACAAAAACGTCTATCTTGAGTTAACTGGTGCTTTAACTCAAGACACTTGGTCTGTAAGGAAGGTGGCTCATGCTACTGAAGCTCAAACTTGCAATGCAGTGATGAATTAACAACTCAAAATGGTATTTGCAGCCACTCTGCTAAATATACTGTACAGCTTGAACACTGCTTGTGCTCTCACTTGAACTAATTATTGTAGGTGAAGATAATCCCTGGCCTACAGTACATGGCTTTATCAACAGAATTTGCCTTTTGTTGCCACAGGCTGGCATTTGCCCACACGCAAATGTGATGTAAATCAGCAAAACCCAGCCTTTTGGCCAGCTAAGCAAAACCACAAGCTGACAGCCTCACCAGCAAAGACCAGTGTGAAAGTGTACCTGAAGCATAAGTGTTGGCAGCTATTAGCTCTGGGTTCCTATCCATGGTGGGCCAGGTCTTCTAATGACAACCTCTGCCAAGGAGGATGTACAGCATCAAGAAAAGCCATCAACTGTGCACAAGTTTTAGTGACACATTTGCAGCTGACGGAAGTCCCAGGGACAAAGTTTTCCAATACAGGCATACCCATAGACTAGGATGTTCTGCTTTGCCTAAAACAAAACCATACAGGGTATGTCAGACAATTCACAAGCATTCTCGAATACAGGGGCTTGCCAGCCTGTAGCCCATGGACACGGGGCCACAGCAGATACCACAGAAAGATCTCCCCATGCTGCTGCTGAGTAAAGCAGCAGCTGCGTCCTAGCAGTCACCCACCTGCCTCTGACCCAAAATGGGTCAACTCCACTCAGTCTTACAAGGTTGCCGACCACTGCTCCCAATACATCTAGGCTACAGTGAAAAACCTACGGACCTCTCATGCAACAAACACCAGAAGGACAGAATCACAGAATAATAGGGCTAGAAGGGACGTCCTGCAGTGGGTAAAGTAGAAGGGTGACGGCACTATCAATGTGTCATAATACACTCAAAAGGTTCAAGGAAGAGGATCGTGCTTCCATGCTACAGAGGAAGACAAACCTCCCCCCCATTGTCCGACCATGGGGTAAAATTCCTTCTTGACCCCAAATGTGGCAGTCAGTCTGACCTCACGTGGTACAGCAACACCCTTTAACCAGGCACCTCTAGAAATATGTTTTAATTTAAAAATGACAAGAGGGATAACTTCTGCACCCAACATAGCCACATTAGCATGAGATCCCATGGACATTTCTCAACATAGCATAGCAATCTGGCTAGAGCACCCACTCACATAGGCATACTACTTCTGGTCCTGGGGCTGGCTCATTTAGAACTAGTGGATGCATCCACACAAGCAGGGGATGTGGTTTGCAGCAGCACAAACAGTAGTGGCACAAATCTGTGCCGCTACTTTGTGCTGCAGTTGCACGCCCCTGGCAGTGCAGTTTGCAGCTGCAGACATTTTTCTGCTACCCCATGTGCTGAAGACTGGGGCACAGAGCGCCTCAAGACAGGGGCTCCATGTGCCTCAGTGTGGAGCCCCTGGGCTGAGACACATGGAGACAGGTAAGCAGCCATCCCAGGGATGCCCACTCCCTCGTCTCAAGGCACACTGCACCCCAAACAGCTGGGGAGCGGCTGGCTGGAGCGCAGGGTGCCTCAGTAGCACATGGAGACAGGAGAGCAGGCGACCCCAGGCTACCTGTTCCCCCATCTCCGCATTTGTCCCAGCACATGGCAATTTGGTGTGGTTATGCCCTGCTTCCCCGTCACCGCCTTTTTTTTCTTTCTTTCTTTCTTTCTTTCTTTTTTTTTTTTTTGCTACCAGGAAATCCTGGTAGCAATTTTTGCCCCAGTGCTGCAAATTAGCAGCAGGGGACATAGTTTAATGTGCAACACATGTGGTTTGTCATGCTGCAAAGAGGTTTGCGGTGCCACAAGCTGCACATGTCTGTGTGCCTGGATCCAGCCAGCCTGGACACCTCTGTCCAATACCATCTTATGTCATACAGACCCATCCTTGGTTCAGCACATGTGAAGTGCTGCAAAAGCCTTAGTGTAATATTATGTATCATTCATTCTTTATCATCTGAACACTGGTCATACTCGGTACAACTTTCACATGCACGATTTTTGTGGCTCAATAATTTATTCTGAGATTAGATGTTTCAGTGAGTCAGGGGGCACAACTGACATGCATGATCTGTTCTTGAGGGCAACGGTGCTCATTCTGGTTGGAATAATTTCCTTGCTCTAACTTACAGATGGTGTTATATCTACACACACCGCAGCACATGAAAGAGGTGTGAACAAAGCCACAGAAAAGGAGGGGTTAAAACAGGAAAACACTTGTTACTGAATCATCTTTTAAAACTGGTTCATAATCCTGCCGCAACAATCTCTGTGATCTTTTGGGAATACATGGATCACATTTTTTTCAAAAGAGAGGAAAAAAGTGATAATGAAAGGTTCGTTTTCACATAAACTGTTTAGGTTTAGCACGGACCACTTGGATTTGAAAAGTAAGGACTTTTTACTTCATCAGCAGATTTAAGAGAAAAAAAAAACAACAACTTATCTTGTTTATTGTAAAGAGACAAAATGTGGTATTTTAGTGCACACAGATCATTAACTGAGGTTCTCCTGGTTTGTCATCCTTTAGGAAGTGTAGCATACAATGCTTTCTACTTGTACAATAGCCCATATTAATAAAAGAGGTTTTTCTCTGCTCAGTAGTGTGTATAACATTTGCTAACAGACTGCACATGCTGCAATATATAATCCTAGGACAGTTATGGATGCTTTACCCACACAGGCAAATAATTCAGAATTTATTAGACATGACTCTATTCATAAATAAACATGATACTGGTAATGCAAATATAATTTATTCATGCAAGACACTCTTCCTATACTGGTCAGTCCTCAGAGACAATGGAGTAAGAGGAGTGTTAACCTGGAATATTTGTTTCAGCTTTAAAGCTCACTATCTCTTCTCCATTTGTATTTTGGCATAGAATATTGCAACAATATATACGTATTTTGTTTTGTGCTATTTTACTAGCTTCTATAGTATGTATTTCAACAGTTTCAAGTTGATAAGGAGGCAAAACTACACCCACAGCAAAAGTGATGTAGATTTGGTCCCGAAGTTTAAGTATGTGGCAAAGGTAACTACAAGCCGGGTTGTAAATTCTCAACTGGATCCTGCAAGCTGCCTTTTATGGACAAATCCCTGCCTCTACGAAGAGCCTCGGTGAATTCAGAGATTACCGTGCTGAATTCAGTGATCCATCTAATTTAGTATCCTGCACTGAGGCTGGGTCACATGAGCTGCTTTGAAGGCAGGAACGTGAAACTTTGCAGGTTGGACTACTCTGATCACAAGTTACTAACACTGCAATTATTTACTGTGTGATGACAATGCAATAAGAAAATAATGTGTATTTTGGGAGAGATTAACTGGAGCCCCAGGGGAAAAAAGAAACACATTAAGCTATAACAATGTTATGCATGCATATGTACAAATGTATTTACATTATCTGTATGCTACACACCTTTTCCAACTGCATATGAGGCAAGAGACCATCTGCACTATAGGAAAAAGTGTACTGATATCATCAGAACATGGTAGCACCTCCCTGACACTCCCCCTGCAAGGTTACAACACGGTAAATCTTTCAACACAAGGAAGATGGAACAACTTTTAGCTGCTTTGAGGAACTAATATTGTATAATCATGGACTTCTAGGCTAGGGACAAAAATTATGCATAAACCAGTTTAAGTGATCAGAAACTGGTTGAAACCTGTAACGGAACAGAAGCTCAGTGCACATAAACCAGTTTCAAAATGGCTGAAACTGGGTTAAGATAAACCTGGTTGAATGCAGTATCAGATTTTACTGATTTGAGTCAAACCGGTTTATGAAACTTCTGTACCAGACCCCTTGCTGGTTCAAGTTAAATCAGAGTCCCCCAACATCCCAGCATGATTTCCAGCCCTGGGCTGGGCTGGGCTGGGCTGCGCTGTCTGCTCCAGAAAACAGGGCTGGCCCCGCCCCTCCGCTGCCTATTTCAAGCAGTGAGGGCTGGTGGACAACAGGCAAGCTTGACTGGAGATGCAGCTCAGTCTGGGGTGGAGGGGTGAGGGCAGGGATGCCCCCACCCAGGCAAACCCTGGCTGGGGTCTGGGGACAGGGAGGGGGATTAAACACCCTATTCCCCACTCAAATTTATTGCTGGCTGCAACTGTGGACTACAAATCCCAGAGACACCTGGAAATAGGAAGAACAAGTGATGAGCAACCCTGCAGAGTCCTGCTGCTACAATTCTGGACTGCAAATCCCAGAGACCTCAGGGGCAGCAGGAAGAGGCAGTGAACAGACAGCCAGAGAGCCATGTTCTAGCACCATCCAGCTTCTGGCCTGAGCCACTGCAGGCATGTGGCTGCATTTCCTGAATCAAAGGTAAATGTCTGTTCACTTCTGTTTCAATTTAATCTCTGCACTTTACACTAACCTGCAAAGACTGAATCGATTCAGCATTGGGCTTTTTGACCATCTGTGCCTAGCCCTAATGGGCTAGGTCCTGTAGCAACGGTGAGCATTAAGTCTTTTACAGATATAGACAGCAAGGCAAAAAAAAAATTATGAAAAACGATGCTAACAGCACTACGCCTACCTCCAACGGTCCACTTTCCCACACTATCCTAGGAATAGACTATATAAAACACAGGTGAGATATTTAAGATATATGCTTTTACATTTTTTAAATTAGCATTCCCTGGTTTACTTTGTGAAAAGCAGCGCTAGTACTGATGCTTACAAATCAAGATTGCCCAACACTTTCCAGTATAGGCCTTATTTTCAATTGCTAATAAAAATTTTGCCAAACTAACCTTTGGGCTGAAATTTTCCATGTTTATGTGCTTTGGCTGCATTTTTGTTTTGTAGCATTTCAGCACAAAGAGGCCAGCTGCTTTGCTATGGTAAAAAGCAGAAAAAAGGAAAAACAGAACTACAACTAACTTCTTCTTTGCTGAAATCTGGAGCAGAACCTTGAAGCTGAGCAGACAGACGGCCTTGGAGTCAGGTTGCTGCCTTTTGCTCTTCCAACCTTATTTCGTTGGGTCAGAATCTTCTACACATGGGAAACCTATTTGAAGCTCATTAGAATTTGGTTACTAAAATACTTGATGTATTCTGCCTGTTCAAACTTTGTGAATAAACCTTAGCTTATTTTAGGCTTATAACAGGATCGGAACACAAAAAATGCACTTAACATTATCGCTTTGTAGTCATCTCTGCAATATGAAAAGCACCCCATGTTTTAAGAAATTACTTAGGAAATCCCTGCCATGCATAGGAGCAAAGAGTAAAAACATGGATGGATGCTCAAAAGTAACTAAAAACAAAAAAGGAGGGAAAAAAATCGAAGTTATTTCTGCATACCTTTTTGTGGCTTAACGTCTTTGTTTGCACAGTCACAAAAACCTAACAGGTGTTGCATCGAAAAACACATTAAATACTGATTTTATAAACATGCTTTTACAGCACCATAGTGCATAATATCATATGCTTCCTACAGAAGCACAAGGAAAAAATTACTTGAAAACAGACCATGGAAGTCAGAGTAAACCACGTTACTACTGCAAAACTGAAAAGGCAAGGAGCAAATTCGGAATAACTTGGGAGAAATGCAAATTCTCATGAGGAATATTGCTGTTCTCCATTCGCAAAAGAGGAAAAAAAAAGAATTGGGATTTATGTAACAAAAGTGTATAGCTGCTCTAGCTGCTGGCGAACGGAGAGGCAAGACAAGAGTTGTGGTCCTTATAAGGAAGAGAGAACTGCTGAATATTTTCATTTGCTTCTGCTTCGGCAGGACCTGGAACAAGAAATTCAGTAGCTTGGATGACAAACAGTTCTGCTGAATTTTACATTTTACTCGGGTTCCCCCATTCTCATACTTTTATGCAACACGTACAAAGTTCATCCTGGAGCACTAAAATATTTTATAAGGGATCATAAATGTTTTGTGGCTGTCATCAGAGCTCAGTCCCAAACTTCTGCTCCTGTTGGACATGTATACTGCAGCAAAAGCCTGCCAGGGTATGGGAAGATCAAAGCAAATGCTTCAGCCTGAATTGCAGCATCCTCTTAGGATGATTAAGGAAAAGAATGACCTGCAAGCCAGGCTGTAGTAGGATATGTAAAGACCAGGATAAAATGAGAATTTTACAGTTAAAATTCCATCTGTCTTAAGGTTTTATACTGTTATTTGTCACTGCGGCACCTGTGCACCGTGACATACCAGACCACAGAAGGGATGTTTCTTAGGCACTCAACTGATATAGCAGCAACAGTTTAAGCCAAGAGTGATCACTCACAGTCCCACAGGCTGGATGAGGCCTGTGGAGCTATACTACCTAGCCCGCAGTGCTTCCCAGGGGTCCGAAATTTGGTGGGGAGTGTTGGCAGTATTAATTGCCATTCCTCTCCCTGCCATCAAATATTCAGACCTGTGGGAAGCTGGATAGCATTGCCCTGCGCATCAGACTGGGTGCTCAGGAGCCAGCGCAAGGCCTGGCTGAGGTGGCACGGGGTCCAACCTTGGAGTGCAACTTGGTCCTGTGCCATTCATCCAGCCTGTGGGGCCAAAAGGTTAAGCACCACTGGTTTAAGTGATGTGGACAGGTATCTCTCTCTCGGTGGCAGAGGGCACAGCTTAACTCTAGCTGTTCTCTTTGAAAGCAAAAGTTACAAATGTACTACATGCTCTGCTTCCAGGTGCACAAGCTTTCTCTAGCTCTCAAGGAATTCCTGCAAGCCACACCCCCCCCACCAGTAGCTTTCACCACTTCTTCTCACTGATTTTGGGCTTCTAGCCAACAGTTTAATTATAATTCCTTTTCAAGTAGCATTAAAACCCTGAGCCAAGAGAGAGAAAATAAGCTGGAGTAATGTTGCAACAGAGCTAACACTGGGAAACAAAACCACCAGTCCCAGATTCACAAAGCCTGGTTATATTAGAAAAGAGGTTCAGAGAGCTACAGCCTCTTCTCTTGACTCCTGTTTGGGCCTAAAACACATACCAAAACAATCAATCTTCAGGAAAGGGATTTTCAGGACTTGCCTACACATAACAGTGCAACAAAACAGATCATGCAAACCACTTTGGTGACCTCCTTTTCCTGATTTATAGGTGGTTAATTTTGATTTAGTTTATGCCTGTTCATAACAGAGATTTGAATACCTCAATTTTTGTATGCCCTACACAAAAGTCTACATTTAAAAATTCGACCATTTGCGTCAGGGTTAAATTTGAGAGAGATTAAGTGAAGCCCCAGGAAAAAAAAAAAGCAATAAGGTATAACAATGTTAAAGTGTGTGTGTGTGTGTACGAATGACTTTTCTTGTGAATTATTCCTGTCTATCCATTATCTAGTTTACAATACAGTATAAGCTCCTTGGGTAGGGACGTATTTTTTCAGCACCTGTGCATAGTACCATTGCACAACAGTGGTACTGCACCATGACTACTAGTTAGTGGATATGATCTGCACAAGTCATGCTTTTCCCTTGCTTCCTCTTCCTACTGGGCTGAACAGCTCTTACGTGTATCTTCTTCCACTGGCTCTTCTGCTCTCAGCAGCACCACATGCCATTGCAGGAAAAAAAACCCAAAAAACCACTCTCCCCCTCTAAAATCTCTGTTCCCTCCCCCAATCAAAAGACCACTTCTCACAATCATAAGGAAACAGAGCTGAAAGAGATCTCAAGAGGTTGTTTTGTTCAGCTTCCTACTCAAGGCGGGCTATCTAAACCATCCAGGAGAAACATATGTCTAACCTACACTTAAAAACTTTCACTGGTGGGCTCTACAATGCCTATGATAGTGGTAAAACACTGGAGCAGGTTACCCAGAGAGGTGGTACACTCTTCATCCTCAGAGGGTTTGAACACCCTGCTAGACAAAGCCTTGGCTGGGGTGATGTAGTTCAGGCTGGTCCTGTTTTGAGTAGGGGGTTGGACTAAATGTGACCTCCTGAGGTCTCGTCCAACCCTCATTTTCTATGATGGGCTCTACAATGCCTACAGCTAACTGTTCTAGCATTTAGTCATCCTCAGCTTTAGAAAGCTCTCTCTAATACTGAATCTGAATCTCCCTAGTCACAGTTCATGCTCCTTACTTGCCCATTTCCTATATCTACTGAAAACAGCACAATTGATCACCATTTTCTTCATAACAATCCTTTTTGTATTTCAAGCCATTATCAATTCTCCTCTCAGTGCTCTCTTCTCTAGACTAAATGATTGCAATTCTTCCAACCTTTTCTGATTAGGTCATGTGTTTTAGATTGCTAATCATTTTTGCTATTCCCTCTGGACTCTTTTCAATGTGTTCTCATCTCTTCAAGGACAATGCCCAAAACTGGAGACACAATCCAGCTGTGGTCTCACCAGTGCTGAACAGAGCTGAAGAATGCCTTCCCCTGACCTGCATGAAATGCACCTGTTAATATCTCCCAGTATGCTTTTTAGTTATTTTTTTTTGTAGAAACATTACATCGCAAACTCATATTCAGCTTGTAATTCCCTATAACTAGGGACCTACCTTAACTGCAGTGAAATGAAGGGATTTTCACAGGCCACTTGCTGCACCAATTACGTGGTCTTTTCATGATGATGCCCTTTCCCCCCATTGTTGATTGGCAGAGGGGCCCCAGCAGCCCTGCCCCTTACTGCTGATTGGCTGAGAGGGCAATCATTCATCTTCAGACTGCAGCACTGCATCAGGTTTCTTAAAAGATGGCACCAAAACCCTTTTGCTTTCCTGACTGGCACCTGCACTGAGTCTACATCACTAGCTCAACCGCTCAATAGCGCTCTCAAACCACATACTCTAGGGCTGCAGGAATTGCTGCTGTGCTTTCATTGCATTCTGGTGAGCTTGGAGGGGGGCAGAGGGGGGAAAAGCATTCTGCCCCAAATCACGGGAAATGCCATTTTGTAGTGATCCCCAAAAGCACCATTTTTTGCAGTTAAGTCCCTGCCTATAACCCTACATTCTTCTCTGCAGTACTGTAGCCTACCATGATCCAGGCAATGATCCTACATCATGTCTTTTCTACAACTCCTCTTTTCCCCATAAAGACTGTAAATGACCTAACTCCACTCCAGGACTTCATCAAAACCAACTTCATGAAGGCAGCATAGATTTGGCAATAACTCCATAAATCGACAGAAATACACTCATGGTCAAGATTTTGTGGCTTTTAAAGAGTAATTTCCATAGATTATTCTGTTCTCAAAGGATATGAGATGCAATTTCCCCCCTACAAGATGTCAGTTGAAATCAACCAAAGAATGCAATGATGCTCATAACCTATTGTTTGCAGGCCAGACTGGGCGCACAAATGGACTGGATTTGGCTGGTGAAGCTCTGATCTGGTTCAAATTTTACATAAAGATGTGTGGATCCCCAGCCTTGTGATCCGAGGGCTGCTCTTCCTCATTGCAGAAGCTGTTCTGTGCTGTGATCAGAGCAGCCAGAGGTGGCCTACAGCACTGGCCAGGTGGCAAGCTACAACTTGCGTTAATAAAAGGTTGCTAACACCTGCTCTACATGGCCAACATTAACCCCCATTTTGAAATGCTGAACCTCCACCAAGAGAGAGTCCAATGCCCTGACAAACAGAGGGCAGTATTATAGCTTTCTTTTGTGGCACTACAGAATTCTGGAACAAAAGCTTCACAGTGAAGCAGTAAAGGATCAACTGGTTCAATTTAAACCACTAAATAAGGAAAAAAAAAACCCTCATGTTTCTTAACATTACATGATCTATTCTTCACCCAAGAGCTCACAACTTACCATTACCACAGCAACTGCATGCTGCAGACCCTGTGCTGCAACTTCACCGATATCCACCCTAAATTTCCACGTCTTGACTAAGCTACCCTCTCCAGACAATATAGTTCAGCATGCTGTGTGCAACACCTCTGACTGCTTCAAAATTAAGCTCCCTAGGTGTTTTGTGGGGTTTTTTTTCCTTATATGGGTAAGCAGGGACTCAGCACAGATCTTGCAGGGAGCGGGATGTAAGTGCAGCTGCTGAGAGATGTCATACCCCAGCAGTTGCTGTAAACCTGAGTGCCAACAATCATGCTACACTTCAAGAGTAGGCATAAAGTGTCTCCATCTGCCAGTGCATCCTTGCATGAGTTTATTCTGTTATGAGTCCTCAAAAGATCCCCACAAATCCCATTTTTCCCCCTACAAAAATCCTACGCGTCACACCGGATCTACTCAGGACATATACCTTTGCTGTTTTTTGTGTGCAGATGCCTAGGTTTTGGAGAAGATATTAAATTGGCAAGGTGCCTAGCAGAAAAGTCAGAGCCAAAATTCAAAATCTCATTAAAAATTAAAGAGAGGAACTAGGACAACACAGAAAACATGAAAGTGCCTAAAGCTAAATGTAAAATTTCACATCAAAGGACTGTTTGCTTTTAGAGAAAAACTAATGGGTTTGTATCCCATTTTAAGCCCATTTTTAATGCGCCTCTATGTGGTTGCAAACAGGGTGCCACCATAAATATGACACTGCAACACACTGCTACCAAGCTAGGTCACCAAATCTGCCTGGCTCTGTGGCAGACTCTAATGTCTCCAACAGTATGGTATTTTATTGCAAAGAAAAGCAGGCAGTCAAAAGTCCTGTGTTCTTTTAATGACTCCTTGAGGCCATCCCGCATGCTGACATCATCCTCAACAAATAGAGCCCATTATACTTCACATATGCAGTGCTGCAATTTCTAATAGTACAATTATTGCCAGAATGCTAGGGGAAAAAAAGCTGGAATGAGGCCAAGTCATCTGTATAGTACAAGCCATTTGAATGTCGAGACATCAGCTAACAGTATAGAGTATACACGGAGAATATCCTGTTAGAGAACATCCAAATGAGGAGATAAACTAAGGCAACTGCTGAAACATATGTTCTTAATATAAAAATAAATGTAAAACCTGGAAGGCATAAAAATCACCTTCATCTAAAGAACATAAAGGATGCTTAAACGGCAAATCAATGGACTCGGGTTTATAGTAAAAAACTGTAACACCACTTCTCATAATGATTTTTTTTTAAAGCTAGGTTAGCTAAAAAAACCCCAAACCATTACAGCCAAAATGGTGGCCTCTTACACAATACCAGAATGAACAGCCTTATACCTATCCTTTCCCAAGACTCCAACTTTACAACGAACCTATAGCAGCAAACAAATAAAAAACCCATCAGTTGTGTTGTTTAAAAAGTTACTGGGGAAGGAAGTGGGGCTTTTAAAAAAATACTGTTCAGGTGAATGGATGAGCGAAGGCCTGAACAAGACTTTTCCTCTGGGGTCTTGATTCAAATAAAGCTCAGAACAGAGATGTTACTACAAACACTACTGGCATCCCAGTGTAACAGGTTGTCACTTCAGGTCTTAGTGAGCCACATTTCACGTCACAAAAGGTGTTATGCACAAGGGGTGGGTCCAGCACAGAAGTCAAGGAACGGAAAAGCAGTGAGGATGAGGACTTCCTTCTCGCTCCTTTAGATGATCTCTGGAGGTCAAGATTACAAAACAAAGGGAACATCAACAGGAAAGGAGCACAGCTAATACCCAAGCTCTTTCTCTTTCCAAAAGCATCACTAAGCCATTGCTCACAAGCATAGTTTTCACCACGATCCTGGTTTAGACATTTAGTTATAAAAACTAATTACAAGCAAAATAAAAAACCCAAAGCAAAACAATTGTTCAGAAAGTCCCTTGGCAGTTCCTCAAAAAAATGCTGAACCAAAGCCCAGAAAAAAAACCTCTTGAAATACAGAGTCAGAAGGGATTTGGTTCATGCATTCCAGAATATGACATCAGTGTAGTGACTCTATAAAAACAGACTAATGCCCCTCGGCAACATGACACCCCACCTCCTGTTCCTGCTAGACAGCTAGGCCGCGTGCAAGCGGAGCAGGGTTTCAGTTTACAGGAGTGCTACACAACCACGTGAGAAGCCCATAGAAAGGGATAAAGTGATATTGGGGTAAATAAAATTTGTTTCAAATCACTTGTAAAAATATACAAGGGAATATTTATTTTGTGTTTTGCTTGTCATTTTTAAAGCAAACCGTATGCAATGCAACGTACTACAAGGTCATTGGTTTAAATAAAATATCACGTGAAAAGACCTGAAGACTTTATTGTGGGAATAGCCAGCTCTGTTGTCACTGTTGCTGTTCATATGGAAAATATATATGCAGGCAACTCCCGCTTAGCGCTCTTAATTGGTTCCCGAAAAACTGAGGGTTAAGCAGAAATAGCATTAAGCGAAACCAAAAGTTTCTGACAAACCAAGATGGTGACCATGAGCATTATAATAAAACTTGCTGAGTGCTACGTGGAATCAGGTATCGCTGTAAAACAAGCGTTATAGTGAAATAGCACTAAGTGAAACAGTTAAGCAGAGGTTGCCTGTATATTCCTTATACAAGCCTCCAGGGCCAGACTTTGAATCTGGGAAATAATGTTATTACAAGGCAAACAGAAAATCCTAGACTCAATTACAGGCGCAAATAATCCTTTCCAAATCTCACTCAGGTCAAGTTTTGCTGGCAGCCAACCTCCAACTCAACAAGGGAAGGAATCTCAGCATTGAGAATGCTACCAGGAAAGCACTGCAACAAAACTCCCAGATTTTAAAATCATTAGACTTAAGAGGAATGTGTCTGGTGATCTCAGGGATGTGTTTGGTAGCACACACACACACACACACACACAGAGCAAAACTCTAGAACGCTTGGTTCAGAGATGATACCTTTTATTAGACCACCTAAGAAATTGCAAAAAAATTATGTTTTTCTGCAAGCTTTCGGGGACACGCCCTTCCTCAGGCTCAGAGAAAATTAAAGATGGTAAAAAAGTCCCCATAGGTAGAAAATAAACTTCATTTTTGCATAGAGGAAGCAGAAATTTGTTTAATAAAAGGTATCACCTGCTAATCTCTGCTTCCAGGAGCCTGTGGGGGAAGAAAGGGAGCCTGTGAGGCAACAAGGATCCAGGCCATTTGGGGTTTTTAAATTAATGCCACTACCTTGAACTGTCTCGCAAGAAAGCCAGCAGAGCATGTGCAGTAGAAAAGTAATGAGCTCAAAAAGGCTTGTGCTGCTAATTAAGAACTTTGAACCTCTGCAACATTTTATAAACAGTCAAGTACAACAACATCATCTTAATTTTACCAATATTAATGGATCAGCAACTGAAAAAGCAGATAAGGGCAGGGAGGCTAAGTTAATCAGGAGCCATAACTAGATAAAAATCAATGCTCTATAAAAAGCTGCTGATAAGTGAAGGATATAAAATGAGAGAAAAAGAAAACCTTAGCTTACCCTTGAAATGTCAGTGCCTTCTGTTACCATAACAAAAGGATTAGATCAGAGAATAATCTAATATGAGCTCGCTGAAAGCTCAAACCTATCTCTATCAAAATAACAGACTACTAAATAAGGTACATCAAACAAGACAAGTACATATAAAGCAAATTCACTGGGGACTTATAAAGACTGCACCAGCAAATGAAATTTAACAACAAAAGAGAGGTTACTTTGTATGGTAGTGTAAAAGAGTGATGTTGTAGCTGTGACGGTCCAGAAATCATGCGAGAGGCAAGGATTCCTTAGGGAGATAGATATCTGTATCCCAACTACGTAGTTGGTCCAATACAAGTTAGATGAGCTTTCGAATGCAAGACGTTCTTCAGCAGGTACTTTTTACCGCATTTCACCCAATAAATTTGTACCTAAACTTTTCACAAACCAGAATCTCCTCCCCACACATAAGCTATACCCACTGCCAAGGTGGAAACAGCTGTTTTAACAATGAACAGAAACACTATACAAGACATTTAGTGGCGGAAGCGAAGAAGGCTGTATTACAATGACACCAGGGATGGTAGTGCTCAGTATGCAGAATGCGATCAACTTGAATTTGATTTTGATCAAGCTACTGAAGCCCAGTGTCCTGGTGAAGTGGGCAAATGTCAGCTTAACAAAATTGTGGGAGGGGGAAAAGAAAAAAAAAAGCCTTCTTTCACTTGCCAGGAACAAACAGAAACATTTCCTTGGAGAGCAGAACTCTAGCTGCAAAAGAAAAACCCAGTTACTTAAAGCAAAATCATTTCCCTGGTGTCCTTGCCTAAAACAAACTATGCCCTAAGCCACTAACGGTTACAAATCAGAGTGTCTGCGTGGCTAAACTCTTTGTGAACCAGCCTATCCATCTCCAAAACTATCTACTTTTGAGATTCTTGGATACCTATTACTCAAGATTTTGAAGTTACAGCGTATAATGTAGCTTCCAGTCCTTAGTGTGGAGCACTCAAATGTTTTAATAAAATATGGAAAATTCAGTTTATAAGCAGTATAAGACATGAAATGAAAGGAACCCCCCCCCCCCCCCACAACACCACCTAATAAAAAAAAAAAAAAAAAAGAACCCCCCCCCCCCCCCAAACTTTAGCCTTAATGAAGTCACAGGCCACACTTTTCCTGCTACAGTTTAAAATTAAGAAAAATAAGTCTGTAGTTAGATGCCTTCTCCTCAAAAGCCATTTTTCCCTAAACCCTTCCTTTCTGAACCATCCTCCAACAACCACAGTACAGCACAGCATAGCAGAGCATTAGCAGCCAGGAAGCAGGATGTGCCAGTCAAATAAGGAGAAGGAAGATATGAAGAAACAGGAAATGCAGCCATAAAAAGATTTCTTTATGAGGCCAGAATAAAAGGTGGAAAGGGAAGTAACCTACTGAAATTCAGAAATGTCTACTTGAACACATGAACATGTTCTTCTCTTCTCTGTTCTTCTCTCTTATTACAACTAAAAAGAAAAAGCTCTGAGATTTCCAGGGCGTGGCCATGATGTACACCCAGCCAGGGGGACATCCAAGCAATCCAGGTTTTTATTTTAAGCAATGTTATTAGTCCTCGTAGTTTAGTTAATGTTAGCTGCTTCTGAAATGATACAGGGGCTGGTTTCCTCAATCTACAAATAGAAAGCTCTGTCTCTTCTCTGTTACACACAGCTTTACCTAACAACATTCAAGTCAAATTATCACAATTCATTATTCATGGTAATTTTCACTGGCGTCCCCCTAGGATTTAAGCAGGAGCTCTAAAGGTGTAAAAAAAAAAATTCAAAAAAAAATCAGATCCATTTCCTGCTGTTTGCTTGGGACAGCTTTGCAGAGGCTTGCATTGAAGTTGCGCGTGATGGAAGGATGAGAAAACAAACAGGCTTTGGGAAGGGTAAGGAAAGTCAAACTCATCACCTGGAGTTGTAAACAAGAGATTGTGTAGGGGAAATTAAAGGAAAGAATAGACAAGTCTCCCTTCCAGCAGCTAGTGAGAGTCCAGCTGCAACCTGCAGCCTAATGGGAGAGACTAGCCAGGGGATAACATGAAAAAAGAGAGCCCATGAGCACAGCAGCAAAGTTTGCATCACTTTCTCCATTCCCAAGAGCAGAAGGTGATGGAAGACTAGGCTCTTCAATTGGGCACTGTCCCTTCCCCTCCATCAGTCTTCCATAAGGACCTCAAATGTTCACACTTCCAATTGTGAGCACGTCTGTACTGAAGGCCTGCACATGAAAGCAGCACAATGCAGCAGAGTACAGTGGCTTCCCGGAGCTACACCTAGACATGAACATCAGTATCTGCCTTAGTGTGGTGCTGGGCGTGTGCCAAGAAACTCACTGCTTTGTGGGCGCTCTTTGCACATGCCCAGAGCCATACATGGGCAGATTCTTGAAACAGGTGGGAAGTAGCAGTTAACACAGAGTGGGCACTCAGTACTCTGCTGCAGCACTCCCTAGCATGGTTCATTGGCAGCGCACATGTGCCAGATGTACTCAACATGTTCAAGACTTGAAATAAATAACTGCATGCCAAAGGGATAGTAGACTTAAAAGCAACGCTTCTGTCTGAGAATCTGACTACTGTCAGAAGCAACATCATACTGAAAACAAAATGAGACCAGTTTATTATTCCATTTAACACTGCACATCCAATGGCATTTTTTTGGCTTAAGATCAGTTTTACTGTTCTGAGTAATTTGCAATTTCCTCCACCCATGAGCAAGAGAGAAAAATGCTTTAAGAATAGGAAAACACGGACAATAAAACGTGATGCTAAAGGCACCTCCCCCCCACCAAAATCACAGTATGGTATGTGTATTCCATTTAAAAAAAAATATTTGTCCAAGCAAAGATGGCAGATACTTAGAAGTTACATATGCAGTGCATAGTCTGCACAGCATTCATACTCAAGTAACATGCACCCGAAGGTATGTAAAAATGTAGCACTTTTACTGTGCTTTACTTCTTCGAAATGCTGAACAAACATTCACTAGTTAATAGCTGTATATGTAATTCTCTGACCCTTTCCCTAAATGCAACTTTAGTGGTATGAAATGATACAGAAAAACAATTTAAACTGCAGAAAAACATATGAAGTCTATTAACTTCACATGGAATCAAGATTTTGGCAAGAAAAGCTGTTTTTAAAGATTTCTTTCATTATTATTTTTCTACTTAGGCCTAGATGAAATTCAATGAATTGGCAAAAGGTCTTGCATCAAGTGCTAAACTTGAACCAAGCAAGAAAAGCGTTATAGCAGGGCAATCTGCAATTTCATACAGCTAATGGCATTTTCATTTCCTGAAACTCCCAATTTTTAGAGAGCATGTTATATGGAGGCGTTTGTGGTCACAAACCTATATCCTAAAATGAATCTTTTAGCAAACTTGTATCCTAAAAAGAATACACGATCAGGGCAGGCAAAGTCCAGCCTGCAGGCCAGATCGGGCCCATGGCAGACTCCATTTCCCAGGAGCCCCTGCCCATATCGCTCCAGCTCGTTTCCATGGAGACCTGAGCAGCAGTGGGCCATGGGGCCAAGGTTTCCATAGAGACTGGCCCCAGCAGCGCTGGCAGGGTGTGCAGCTGGGTGGGGAGCTGTCCAAGGATGGGGCCAGGATCTTGTGGCAGTGACAGCATGGTCCAGAGTGGGGCAGAGCTGCGATCCGCTGCCCGCAGGGATGGGGCCAGGATCTTGCGGTGGTGACAGTGTGGTCCAGAGTGGGGCAGAACTGCGATCCACACATGCTGCCTGCATGTGTGGGCAGCAATCCACTGCCCACACATGCAGGCAGCGGATCGCAGCTTTGCCCCACTCTGGACCACACTGTCACCACTGCAAGATCCTGGCCCCAGCCCCAGATAGCTCCCCGCCCAGCTGCGCACCCTGCTAGTGCTGCTGGGGCCACTGTCCAAGGAACCCCTGACCCCATGCTGTCATGGTCCCACCACTCCTGGGGTCTCCCTGGAAACTGGTTGGAGCGATGTGGGCAGGGGCTCCTGGAAAACGGAGTCTGCCACAGGCCCCATCTGGCCTGCGGGCTGGATGCCTGCTCCTGACCCAATCTAATCAAATCCATCCGTCTACCTCTAATTCTGCCATCTGGTAAAAGTATAGATTTAAGAATGTGATGTTCCAAATCGGGTTTGTGTTTGTTAGTCCTAAGCAAGAGAGAGCAAGATCTTAATATGTCAACCGGAAATCAAAGAGAACTACTACTGGTTCAGACCTGCAGAGAGCAAATGAGGAAAGCCAAGGCTGTGATGGAACTCCAGCTAGCTACAAATATCAAGAATAATAAAAGTCCTTTTTTAGATATGTGAGGAGCCGGAGGAAAAGCAAGGGCAACACTGGACCCCTGCTAAACCAGATGGGACAACTGACAACCGATGCCCATGAAAAAGCAAACTTGCTAAACGGGTACTTTGCGTCAGTTTTTCATCAGTCCGATGGGACGCCCCTGCCCACTGTGGGCCAGGGAGGCCTGGGTGAGGGAGATTCCTCACCCTCCATCAAAGCTGAAGGAACATCTTGACAGGCTGGATACCTTCAAGTCAACCAGCCCTGTCTGTTTACACCCAAGGGTACTCAAGGAGCTGGCAAGCATCGTAGCTTAGCCCCTGGCACGGATCTTTGAGAACTCCTGGTGCTCTCGTGAAGTGCCCGAAGATTGGAAGAAGGCCAATGTTGTGCCAATCTTCAAGAAAAGGAGGAAAGTAGATCTGGCAAACTACAGGCCCATCAGCCAGACCTCTATCCTGGGGAAGGTCTTGGAAAAGATTATCAAACAGGCCACCCTTAACAGACTAGCTGACAGCATATCCTGAGGGATACCCAGCACAGGTTTGTTGTGGGTAGGTCTTGCTTGACCAGTCTCATTTCCTTTTACAACCAGGTGACCTATCACCTGGACAAGGGGGAAGAGATTGATGTCACATATCTTGACTTTAAAAAAAGTCTTCGATCTGGTATCCCATGATCACCTCCTGGCAAAACTGGCTAACTGCAGCCTCGACCTCACCACGATCCGCTGGCTGGGGAATTGGCTCCATGGTCAGACCCAGAGGGTGGTGGTTGATGGAAGCCAATCATCTTGGTGCGCGGTCAGCAGTGGGGTCCCCTCAAGGCTCTGTCCTGGGGTTATACTGTTTAACATCTTCATCAATGATGTGGACGTTGGTGTCAGAAGCGGACTGGCCAAATTTGCCAACGACACCAAACTCTGGGGTAAAGCGTCCACACCTGAGGACAGGAGGGTGATCCAGGCAGATCTTGACAGGCTCATGAAATGGGCGGATGAGAACCTGATGGTGTTCAACACCGAAAAATGCAAGGTTCTCCACCTTGGGAGGAAAAACCTGCAGGATGCTTATAGGCTTGGCAGTGCTACGCTGGTTAGCACTACAGATGAAAGGGACTTGGGGTTCACGATTGACCGCAAGATGAACATGAGCCTTCAATGTGATGCTGCGGCTAGTAAAGCGAACAAAACACTGGCTTGCATCCATAGATGCTTCTCAAGCAAATCCCAGGATGTCATTCTCCCCTTGTACTTGGCCTTGGTGAGGCCGCAGCTGGAGTACTGCGTCCAGTTTTGGGCTACACAATTAAAAAAGGATGTGGAGAAGCCTGAGAGAGAGTGCAGAGGAGAGCCACACGCATGATCAGAGGTCAGGAAAACAGGCCTTATGAGGAGAGGCTGAGAGTCATGGGACTCTTCATCCTGGAAAAGCGCAAGCTCAGGGGTGATCTGGTGGCCACCTATAAGTTTATCATGGATGCTCATCAGGATCTGGGGGATCGTCTGTTCACCAGAGCGCCCCAAGTGATGACAAGATCCAATGGTCACGAACTCCGCCACGACCGATTCAGGCTGGACATAAGGAAGAATTTCTTTACTGTCCGAGCCCCCAAGGTTTGGAATAGACTGCCACCAGAGGTAGTTCAAGCACCCACTTTGAACGCCTTCAAGACACATTTGGATGTTTAGCTTGCTGAGATCCTATGATCCCTGCTGACTTCCTGCCCATGGGGCAGGGGGCTGGACAGATGATCCTCCTGGGTTCCTTCTAGCCTGAATGTCTATAAAATCTATACAGCAACGAAACATCAAGGAGAGTCAAAACTCTCTGTGTCATTTTGTATAGTATTGTATTTATAGTATTGGAGATAATATTACCAGCATAGATGTAATCAAATAATGCTTCTTTCTGAATAGTGCAGTAAGACTGGGGTTAAAAATAAGTTGTAGCCAAAACCAAACAAAAAAAAATTTTGGAGTGATGTTTCACAACACTTGCAAGAAAGTATCAAAAACAGATGTAAACCAGATGCAAGTTTAATCATAGTATGAATTTTGTGGTTTAATGCTATCCCATGATAAATGATATGATGGCACCTTTTACTGAAAATGGAGCTCAGCAAGTTGATATTTAACCAGAAATGGTACTCTGAGGGAGAGCAGAAGATACAGACATTGGTGTTGGGGAGTAAAGACATTTCAGTGCATTCTGGCAACCAACACTTTACTAAAAATGTACTGGACTAGTATTCCAAAAGTCTCTCATTATATCATCTTTATCGTTCCCGGCCTAGCGTGCCTTCTATTCAGCTCTTCAGTGACTAAGCCGGTACTAATTAATTCGTCATTATGGAAATAACTGCTATCAAACTCAACATGAGGACTTCAGGAAAATCTCAATGTGAGGTAATAAGCTGCTTGGAAACAATTTAAACATTAATTGTTTGTACAATTTGCAATGCTATGAAGGAAATCAAGACAAAAAAACCCCCACAGCAACATAAACTGTTTTTGGTACAGAAAAGCTTTTCCTGCACAAACTGAATGAAGAACAAATGTAAGTGCCATTAAAAGATATTAAAAATACTGTAAACCCTTCTGCTTTCCACACCCTTTTAAATCATAACTATAACCATCATCCCCTGGGACACAAAGCATCATTGAAAAATGTGCATAGGAGCAGAACAGAGTCCTACAATATATAATGCTTGGCTTCTCTTCAAAATTTTTATGGCTCAGACTGCCAGCCTACTTGGTTAGCCACACTTGCAGATGGGCTCCAAGGAAATATTTTCATTGTGCTCAGTGCAAGTTCACCTGCCCCTGGGACAGGCAGCAGATTCAAACAAAACAGCAGGTATTATAACTGATGACAGTCAGTTATGGGACCTTCCCTAGGGAAATACGTATTTCAGAGCTGAGCCTGAAGCAATTACAGTAGCAGGCAGCTAATTGGGGCTGGAATTATTGTTCTCAGTTATTCACTCGCACCTGCAGCACAGCAGAACATGTACTAAACAGCAGGATAGTAAAAACAGCGGGGTTTTTACTAGCCTCGGACTTGACTAGAACATCCATACGGTAATTAAAAGGAATAGATTACATAGGATTAAGGTCCCAGTTCTCAGCACCTCCCCAAAATTAATTCTTCCCTTCACTTTTTCTTAGAACCAGTTCCTATTGAATATCTTTTTAACACAATTTGTTCCACAGAGACACCACTTATAAACCGTGTGCACTATAAAATGTGGTGCTACTGGGAGGTTCCTGAAGAAGCGGTTATTAGTTGGTTCCAATTAGTTCCATGTTGAAGGAACAACAATATGCAAGATTTGCTTATAGCAGCGCTAACCAAGAACAATCTTAATATGTGAATACCTGTAAATACTTGCTTTCCAATGACCTACGAAAGTTCAATCCAAGATATCAACCAAGTGTTGCTTTGGACCGTCTGAAGGTGTTTATCCAGTGCTCACTCCTAGGAAAAATATAACTTGCCAATATTTGTGGTTTATTGTCTCTGTAGGTCTCCTGCTTAAAAGCTGAGGGCACAGTTGCCACAAATGAGGCATGGCTGAGGTGACTCAAGCCCAGAACATTACTGATAAATACAAAGCAAAAAGATCTCCTTCCTCATTCCCTTCCCCCACCCCACCAAGACAAGTGGATTTTACCTCTAGGGAAAGTCCTTATGTGGTGTGATGGCAAATGAAGGCAAACAAATGATATTCCATTACTTATTCCCCTCATACAACAGTGATGGCAAGGCTCCATGGTTTCTGGAATTGCATGGGGTCAGAAAGGAGCTGCTAAATCATTACCTTTCATGGTATTCTACTAAATTTCAGAATCGTCAAGAGGTTCGGTTTCTCATTTTGCTGAAGAAAGGACCATCTTCACAGGAAAGAAGATGCAAAGCCTGACGAGCAGAAACTAAGACTGGTAGCAAGGAAAATGAAACTGGGCTCACATGGCTGGGAAAAGGACAGGACTGGGACCCAGGTGAGATTGCAGGGTACAGTGCAAAAAGACTCACACTTAGTGGGATCTAGCATTAAGAGCACACTCCTCCTTAGAGCTTGTAAGGGAACCTAAGATCTCTGGTCTCACCATTCTTTAGCTGTCAGCAAATATCCATGATACCCACAAGCAGAGTGTGCACTTCACTCCCCCTGGTATTGGGCCACACAGGATGGCATCCACTTATTGCTCTTCCATCCAGTTACTGCTCTTACCTACTTGTGAGGTCAGGAGGCAGAGGTAGGTGGATCTAAAGGTTTTTAAACCTTGCTAATAAACTATATGCATGTCAATGTGATGTGAAACACCTAGGAAATTATAAGTCAAAAGGACCATTAAGAATACAAAATCAAACACCCACGGTTGGAAGCATAGGCTGGAGTACGTAAACTCCTTTCCCTTTGTGCCTATGGTTTATGATCCGCTCTTTTAATTAGTATAATCACATAATACTTTTCTACACAAGATTCTTGCCTCATTCAGTCTACAGGATAGACCCGTCCTGGGCATGAATCAGGGTTGGGTGGTAGCTAACGTCAGCTGGTTTCTTGCCTTGCTTGCCTCATTCATTGATGGAGATAGAATAAGTGCCAATGATTGATCAACGATGAGGCAGAAAATGGCAGGAAGGAAAAGGACCATCTCATGTCAAGGCAGCTGAGTGCTGCCCTGGAGAACTGGATTCCTGACTACCTGTGCCACACAGGTGCTACGTAATCTCACAGAAAAAATGTGAGTCTAAGTTTTCAGAGGCTGTCAAACAGTGGGCTCCTCATTTTCCATTTCCTGATATGAAACCCAGCAATTTGATTACTGGAAGTCCTGAATGATCACGGGTGCAGCTCAAATCAATGGGAGATGCACTTTGAATAAATGAAATGCTGTATAATACTCGGCACTATTAAAGGTCAGGTCTTGGGCAGCTTGAATTCATAGTTTCATAGTAGCTAGGGTCAGGAGGGATCTGAACAGATCATCTAGCCTCCCCCCCCTGCCACAGGCAGGAATGAATGCTGGGTTCACAAGACCCCAGACAGGTGATCATCCAACCTCCTCTTGAATATGCCCAAGATAGGGACAAGGACCACTTCCCTGGGAAGTTGGTTCCAGATTTTGGCCACCCTAACTGTAAAATATTGCTTTCTGATCTCTAACCTAAACCTATTCTCCATCAGCTTATGACCATTGTTCCTCGTCACCCCAGGTGGTGCTGGGAGAAAAGGGCTCTGCCTATTTGCTGTTGATCCCCCCTGATGAGCTTGTAGGCAGCCACCAGGTTCCCCCTCAGTCTCCTCTTGCCGAGGCTGAACAGGTTCAGGTCCCTCAGTCTCCCCTTGTATGGCCTGTCTTGCTGCCCTCTCACCAAGCGGGTGGCCCTCCTCTGAACCCTCTCCAGGCTGGTCACATCCCTTTTGAAGTGCGGTGCCCAGTACTGGACGCAGTACTCCGACCGTGGCCTGACCAAAGTCACAGAGACGGGGAGGATCACCTCTCTGGACAGGCTTGAGATGCATCTTTGGATGCATGACAAGGTCTGGCTGGCCTTGCTGGCTGCAGTCTGGCATTGGTGGCTCATGTTCATCTTGGAGTCAATAATGACTCCAAGATCCCTTTCTGTCTCTGTGCTTTCAAGAGGGGAACTCCCCAGCCTGTATGTGTGCTGTGGATTCCTTCTCCCCAGGTGCAGCACCCTGCATTTGCCTACGGTGAACCCCATCCTATTCTCATCTGCCGACTTTTGTAGTCGGTTTAAATCTAGTTGCAGCCTCTCTCTCCCTTCAAGTGTGTCCACCTCGCCCCACATCTTAGTGTCATTGGCAAACTCAGACAGCGTGCTTTCCACCCCCTCGTCCAAGTCGCTGATGAAGATGTTGAACAGTGTGGGCCCGAGGACTGAGCCCTGGGGTACCCCACTGCTCACATCTCACCAGGTAGAGTACAACCTGTCCACCACTACTCTGGGTGCGCCCCATCAGCCAATTTTTTACCCATCCAACTGTGCAGGCATCAGTGCCACAGTCGCTTAATTTATTGATGAGAATGGGGTGAGCGACAGTGTCAAAGGCCTTCTTAAAGTCTAGATAGACTACGTCCACGGTGACACCATCATCCAAGGATTTAGTTATTTGGTCATAAAAGGCAATTAGGTTGGTGAGGCAGGACCTGCCTTTGATGAACCCATCCTGATTGCCCCTCAGCATGAAATTTGGACACCCAAAATTACACAACACTTCGAACCTTTATATACTCCTCTTTCCATGTGCAAAATGCAGCTAATGCCACCTTTGCCTCACAGGGTGATGAGAAAATCAACATTTGAAGCACTTACAGGAGGGATAAGTGCCACAAAAAAGCCCATGGGGAAAAAAAAATGAATAAATCTGTACTCAGAACAAGACTTGAATAGCACACAATAAATAAGGCCTACAGCTATACAGCTCACTAAGCAATGAGGAGAGAAAAAAAATTAATAGTGGCTCATTAACTAACCCCATCCATCCTGTGACTGAATCAGGCAGGGGGTCCCATGGGTAAAATAATATGTAATTAAAGACCATTTCCAATGTATAAGCACAAGGCAGCTGAATTCAAGGGTACAAAGGGAATCTTAATTCTACCATATCCTAATTTTTGAGTGCTCGACTCTGCAATCACAATGTTCTTTCAGGGTAATATGTATGCATTTATGCTGCATATACCCAACAACTCAACTTTTTTTTGCCTAATGTGGCCAATGATGTGTGCACAGCTGCAGCATGCATGCAGCCAGGAGCACAGCCCGGCAGCTTGGAGAGCAGCATCTGGCTGGTAAGTCTGTTGTGGGGGAAGGGAGTGGGGCTGAGGCAGGTGCTGCTCAGTTGGGGCAGGGTGGGGCATGGGATGGAGCCGTGAGTGGTTCATCCAGGAGGTGCCGGGGGAGGCTCCTGCAGCTGTCAAACCCCGGGGGGGCATTGGGGGCGTGTGCCCCCGGATTTGAGTGGGCGGGGGCCAAAACAGTGCCAAGGTTCTCCGGTGGGGGTGGGCCTGGGCCAGGCAGCGGCCCTGGGAGCAGGACTATGGCGGGGCTACAGCAAATTCTGGAGTGGCTGCAGCCCTCCCTGT